>NC_029791.2:3481443-3489405 GCF_000816755.2 Arachis ipaensis | reverse complement strand
TAACGTACTAAAAAAAAGTTATCTAAAATTAAAAATACGTTATTAGGCCATAATTTTTATACATATCATCATCACTTTATATTATATTATTATATTCTAGGGTTCTTTTATAGTAGTATAACATGAAAAAATATGTACAAGTTGGAATTAATCAAATTAAAGGCACACTATTAGAGATTATTCATAATTATTTATCATGTGATGCATAAGTCATAGCGATATTTGTAGTATTATTTTATATATTTGCATGCAAATCTATATGCGATCTATTGTCTATGTGTGTGTGCGCGTAGTGTATATATGATTAATCAATGACCTATGATTTCAACCAACATGCAGCATGTTAGATTCTGTTTTACGATGCTTGATTGATGAGAGTCTAGCTAATTATTCAAAATAAACTGTAAGACCTAGAGATCAAATAAATAATTAAGAGAGATTGACTAATTAATCCTAGATATATAGCCAACTATAGGTACAAATAAATATGTCAACTATCTGTAACTTAAATAGCATAGTCTCTTCATATTTACTTCGAAGTTGCAGATTCGAATTTCTCTATTTTAAAAAAAAAAATACAAATAAATACTATAAGAATAAGAAAGAAGATAGAAAATAAATTTTATCTCACTTGTTTTTTTCTAATAATTGCTTTTGTTTTTGTTTTTGTTTTATTTCTTTTGTTTTCTATAGTATCCCCAACCCAGTAGGGTAAACACTAATTCGCTGCGAATCGGAGCTTTATTTAAGGATTTGTCGTCGGCTAATGGGTTATGTTGTTGCCTCTACAAGGTAGAATTTGAACTCCAAACACTTGTTTAAACATATTAGTGAGCTAATTACTAGATCAACCTAACTTGGTTTTTGTTTTTTAATTTTTCCACTATATTTCTCAACCTGTCAGGTTAATGACTAATCTGTCATAGATCTGAACTCAATTTAAAGGTCTCCCGCTGGCTAATAGATTACTGCATATACAATGCACAGTTTGAATCTCCGACACTTATTTAAACGGATAAGTGATGACTATTCTAGATCTAAAGTGATATAATTCTTTTTTTTATTTTATTTTTGTCATTGTTTTCTGATTTTTTTTTTCTCTTGGGCTGTGACGAGCCCAACTGATCAAAAAAGAGCATGTTTGGGTATTCAGTCCAATCTTATTAGATGAAACAAAGAAAAACGCTTTAGTCATTCTGAATTTTCTGGGCATAAACAGTTACACGTCTCGAACCAAAAACTTAACTCAAAGAACAAAAAAAAGCTAAAAATTTAAAATGACTTTATTATTCTTCCATATACGTATAACAACATTTTTAGGAAAAAGATTTGTATGTACATTTTTCTTATACATCTTTATTATCTTTTACATACATATGTAACATCATTTCTCGAAAAATATTAATAAGCAAAATTAAATCAAACCTATTGTATTAACACATTTTTATGCATAGACACATAAATATAGATGATTTTTTTTTGTTGTTCACAATATTTCTATTATATAAAATATCTTAGGTTCATTTAAGAATCTGATTAATGAGTTATTGTATGTATAAGACTGATTTTAAATATCTGAGACTTATTTAAGCTGACGAATAAAATGATGATGATGATTGTTTTATACATAAGCTCTGATAAGCTCGGCATAAAAGAGGTGATTCCAAGTGTCAGGGACACCAGGGACACACCAATGGCTACAATCCATGCCTTGATGATGAGATGAAGCATAAGCACCTGGGTGTCCATCTTTTCTCAGCTCCGACAATCTTGTTATGTCCAACAACCTCACCGGCTTTCTCATCTTTCTTACTATTCTCTCCACAATCCCTTCACCCGCTGGTTTCTTTAGTTCTCGATACTCATTCACTTCTCTAACTTCTATTGGTTCTCTTTCTTCACTACATTGCTTTCCATCGTTATTCCCCCATTCGCTAGCACTATTAAATAACCAACACAAGAGACCGAATTAACGAATATCGTTTGATAAGGTCGTCATAATATATGTCTGCAGAAGACTTGAACTTGCAATCTCTAAGTGAATATGGAGAGACTATGCCAATTGAACTATAGTTCGTTGGTTAGTAAAAAACTAATTATCTGCTAATAAGCTTATAATACTATAGTAGCGATATTAGTGATTATTATTTAAGAAACTCACTTGGGATGTCTTGGAGAATCCCCTCGAAAGAAGACTAGGGTTTTATCAAAGTCGATGTTATTTTGCACCCAATGAGCCCATGTTGATAATGCTTTCTCGTATGCAACCAAACGATCCATGTCTTTTTGTAAATCATCACCATCCACAATGAAATCCCACCTATATATACACACATATATATATAAGCTAAGGTCACATGCATATATTATACGACTATACTATATGTATACTAAAATCAGTTATCAAATCTTGGGAAAGCACATTATATTTGTGAGGAATCTTCGATTCTGATGTGAGGAATCTTCATCATTTTTCAAAGTTTTCTACAAAACATTATTACTTAAATCCAATTTATTGTGTTAATATTTTTATTGTCTACTATACTTAGAATTACCTATATATAGGGTATAAGTAAGACTTTTGCAAGACCTCTATAGTAGTGTTTGGTGAAGAGAGAGAGACGGAAAGACGTATATAAAGTAGCGTTTGTTTTGAGGTATTGGGATAGAGATTGAGAGACTGAGATTCAGTATCATGTTTATTGGTTCAGAGACTGGTACTAAAATTTCTATCTCTATCCTCAAAATTTTAATAGTTCAGTACCTCCAAAAAGTGGAGACATAGGAGACTGAAATTTTTAGTGACGGAGTCTGAAACTTTAATAACATTTTATACCTAAAATACCCTCATTTTAATTAATTAATTCTAATTTTACTTTTTGTACAAATTAAATTAAAGCTTCATTCTTATTTCAATTTTTGTCTCTCACTTTATACGAAATAAAATACTGAGATTTATTTTAGTCTCTGTCTCTGAATTTCTGTCTCTCAATCTTAGTCTTTCAGTCTCTATCTCTTTACCAAACGCTACTCACAGTAATAATAAAATTAAATAATATAAATGTGACGTACGGTCTATGAGAGCCACTGTGAAGCCACCAGAGCCATGAATTGAAGATCAAAACATCACTGTGTCGCCACATATTAGCATCAAAATCAGAAATGGAACCAAGATTCAAGACCATTCCATAAGAGGTGCTCTCTTTTTCTACCAACAATGCATTCCATGAAAATCCCACTGATACGTTGTGATTCTAATTAATAACATACACATATATAATATAAATAATGAGCTCAATTTAACAATGCAATCATAATAATAATATAATAAATTAATGAGTGTTATTATTAACTAACCAGAAAGGTGAATTGAGTGAAACCATGACCGTTGTCTTGAGTGAATGCGGCATGAGGATGGTGTGAGTGAAGCATGCATATGAAAGATTGCCATTGATTTAAGCTTATTGAGTCCCCAATAAATGTTATCCTTTTATTTCTCATTCTCTCCAACAAATCCTTACCACTAAACCTGCATGAATATATATGAGAAATTCTTGGGTTCAGTAATTTTTTAATAATTTTTTGTTATTTTTTAGCTAATATAAATATTAATTTATTTTTAATAAATAAATTTTATTAATTTTATTGAAAAATATGGATATAATTGTATCGATTTATATGCGTAAAATTTTGATAAATATAAATGTAAATTATATATATATTTATTGTGTATAAAATATCTGTAAAAATGAATGTAAATTATTATTATCCAAATACTGATAAAAAATGATAATATTTATTGATCATATAGTATTACTCATATATAAATATAGAATAAGCATAGAGAATTAATTTTTAATTAGTAATTTTTATTGAAGAATGATGATGATACCTTGGTAGGTCACATGCAAATGGTTTCCATCTATATTTGAGATATTGTTGATCTGGACGACCATTTTGTTGGCAATCGAAATGCATATTTAGATGAAAACATTGACTTGAGTTGTAAAGAGGATATGAATCGTCATAAACCCATTTTCCATGGTAGATATCACACTCCTTTAAATTATGAAGCTCATCTTCGCCATTTACATAGCCAAAAAATTGTAGTAGTAGAACCAATAACACAATAAACATGGCTTGCGTTTTTGACACAAGAACAATAATACAAGATCATGTAGAATAAAGGGTAGGGTATGTATGTGGAATAGGTATCCATTGGCTTAAATAGAGAGGCAAGGAAATAAAATTTTTAAAATATGTATTTAGGCTCGATTTGAATAAACAACTTAATTAAGTTTTTTTTTCTTAAAAAAAAGCTTAAAATATAAAGATTTACATTAAAACTAGTTTATAAATAAATTATTTTGTTTTTAAATTTTTAATCATAGAAATAATTGTTTAATAAATATGGACGATAAAACAGTTTTTGAGAAGAAAATAAATAATATTTTTTATTTTCTCAAAAGCTCTTAAATAACTTTTTAAAAAGTTAAAAACATCTTTTAAAATTATACAAAACAATATTAATATGACTTTTCATAATTCAAAAACAAACTTCCCAAACGAACTCTAAAGTTTTACAAATTATTTGGACGAATATGATTTTTTTATAAAAAATTAATAGGATGATGTTATCAAAATGTGTACCACATTTACAATGTAATAACACCATAATTTAATGATCCTGAAATCGAGTCACTGGATTGATGTTACCAAAATTTATTTCTGTTTTATTCATGTCGCTGGCATAGCATGCTTATCATGGTGATAATAAACCCTAAATAATAAGCATGGACATCACCAATTAATGACTTTGCTTTCAATTGGATAAGACCAATGAGAACGATTAGCTTGTGGTGCATTATTATTAAGTTGCGACACTTTTCCTTAATTAAATTTCCTTCTTTTTCTTTTTTCACAATGTAGGTATCAGATCTAGGTTGAAGAAATTAAGAATTAAAAAGAGAGTTTGAAGAATAAAGAGAGCAACTTAAGAAGCATATAATTTATATTTATAGTTACTAAAATTTTATACACATAAATCAATACAATTTATATTCATATTTTTTAGAATTTATAAAAATAATTTAATATTTATACTGATTAAATGATAGCGAAACATACTAAAAATTACCAGCGCCATAAATTTTTTTTTTATTGATAACTAATATTAATAAGATGCAATAAAAAGCTACATACTATTACATCAAATAATTAAAAGCTATGGTTGCAAATTAAATTATTAATGTTAATGCACGCACGTTAAAGTCGTTTTCTTCATACAATAATTGATGATAATTAACTTCCCCATCTTTATTAGGTTACATTACATGCATGCCCTGATTCCATAACATTATTCTTTTGCCTTGAAACACTAATAATCTTCTATGGTTATTGCATTTTTGGTTCTACTACTACAATTTTTTGGCTATGTAAATGGAGAAGATGATGAGATTCATAATTTGAAGGGGTGTGATATCTACCATGGAACATGGATTTATGATGACTCATATCCTCTTTACAACTCAAGTGAGTGTTTTCATCTAAACATGCACTTTGATTGCCAACAAAATGGTCGTCCAGATAAAGAATATCTCAAATACAGATGGAAACCCTATGCATGCAACCTACCAAGGTATCATCATTTTTCCTATTAGGTTGATTCCGCACTATGGTAGCATTTATTTTTAGAGACAAAAACTGACATTAAGAGACTGAAATTCAGTATTGTATTTAGTGATTAGAGACTGGAACTAAAATTTTAGTCTCATTACACAAAATTTTAATCACAAGATTGAGATTTTTGAAAACGGAGACTGAAACTTTAATAATATTTATTTTTAAAAATATCTTTATTTAACTTTTTCAAATTCTAAATCTTTTCCTCAATCTCCATATTTATCTTAAATTAAATATAACAATAAGATATAACTCAATTCACTATATTTTACATCACTTAATTTAGTCTTTATCTTTTAGTCTTTATCTCTTACTCTCAGTCTCCCTTTTAAACACAAACTATATATAAGTAAGTATGAACCATTGAACTTAACGTGAAGAAAACAATCTATACTAAATAATCTTCGATCTTTTTGCAATTTAGTTTTTCTTATTATACGTAATTAAATGCATATGTAAAATCTTTATATATTAGGACATTAAAATTAAATATTAAACCACGAACAACTGAAAGAGAATTAGTTTAATGAAAGAATGATAATTAAATAATGTGCGCAGGTTTAATGGTAAGGATTTTCTGGAGAGATTAAGGAATAAACGGATAGCGTTTGTTGGGGATTCAATAAGCTTTAATCAGTGGCAGTCATTAACATGCATACTTCATTCACACCATCGTCACGTTGCATTCATTGGAGGGATTCGCCATCACGGTTTCTCCAAATTCACCTTTCCGGTAATAATAGTTAGTTATTCATCATGAATTTACTATCACGAACAAATCATTAATTATGCCATATTATTGCGGTGTATGTAGAATCACAATGTGACGATACTATTGTTATGGAATCCATTCCTAGTAGAAAATGAAAGCACTTCATACGGTCGTGTTTTGAATCTGAGTTCTATTGCCGATTCTGATGCTACTCTGTGGCAACAGAGTGATGTTCTGGTTTTCAATTCATGGCTATGGTGGCTTCAGTCTGGAACCGCAACTCCGTGAGATCCATAACCCCAAAATTAACTATATATATGCATTGAAAATTTAGATGCAGTTATCTTCATATAAAGTTGTTAGTTAAAAACAGTTAAATGATTCGATATGTTTGATTAAATTGTTATTTAACGTTTTTCAACTATCAACTTCACATGCAGTTAACTGCACGTGAATATTCTCTTATGAATATTTATTGGTATTTTAAATTAACTAGCTATAATGTTGAACGTTATGTGCAGGTGGGATTTCATAGCGGATGGTAATGATTTACACAAAGATATGGATCGTTTGGTTGCATATGAGAAGGCACTAACAACATGGGCTCAGTGGGTGGAAAGTAACATTGATTTTCATAAGACTCTAGTCTTCTTCCGAGGAGATGCAGCAAGACATCCTAAGTAGGTTCCCTAAATAATGAATTAATAATGTTAATTACACAATATCTGAAAGGTAGAAACTCAACTGTGTAGTTAATTTCATGAGAATTGTTAAATAATTTGATAAATTTAACTAAATTATTATCTAACGGCTCTCAGCTCTTAACTTTATATGAAGTTAGTGAATTTTCACCTATCGTAAAATAAAAATACTATTTATATATCAAAATTAGCCACTAATGTATTTGTATATAAATACATGTGTAGTTTAATTTATTTTAAATGCATATTTATATTTCAAAATATATTTTATACTGGCAGCTGACTTTCGTGGCTAATTTTGGTGTACACGTAACATAGTCGATTCTAAAATGATTTTAATTTACACAAGTATTGCTACTTTGTTCTGTAGTAAAAACAAGGCAACTAAGATGTATTTAGTTTGTGTTTTTATTTGTTTTTTTTTTAATATATTTTTTAAATTTTGAAAAAAAAAGTAAAAATATAAAATAAAATTTATTGTTTTTACTGTTTTTTCATAAAAATAAAAAATAAAAAATATTAAAAATAAAAAAACAAAAACAAAAAACACATCTCTAAAAAAAGGAAGTATTATTTTAAAAAAATGGAAATGTTTGGTAACCAAAGAAAACAGTTATAACTTACCTTATTTAACATTCATTAATTGTTGCGATAATTAATTAATGCTAAATAAGACAAGTTCTAACTGTTTTTTTTGTCTGCCTAACATTACTCCTAAAAAATCACTAAAAAATTAAAAAATTAGATTTATAAATTGACATTATTCATCTTTCTGTTAAGGACTTATTGATTCATTATAAAAACTTTTCAACAACTTATTTAATATTTTTCTAACAAGCAATATATAAATTCATTAAAAAAATCTCA
>NC_029791.2:3481011-3481328 GCF_000816755.2 Arachis ipaensis | reverse complement strand
ATACATATATATTTTTGTGAAATATATAGTGGTAGCGCTTGGGGGAATTATGATGGGAAGCATTGCGGTGAAGAAACAGAGCCAATATTTAAGGCAAAGATTCCATTGATGAAGATTCCAGGCGAAGAAATAGTGGAGAGAGTGATTAGTAAAATGTCAAAGGCAGTGAAATTGATGAACATAACAATGCTTTCACAATTGAGAAAAGATGGACACCCAGGCCTTTATGCTTCACCAAGGCATCATGGCATGGATTGTAGCCATTGGTGTCTCCCTGGAGTTCCTGATACTTGGAATCAACTCTTTTATGCAGAGCT
>NC_029791.2:3474058-3480989 GCF_000816755.2 Arachis ipaensis | reverse complement strand
GGATCCGAGCCAATAATCAATCTATACATGTATGAATAAATTATCAAAAATGTTATTTTTATGTTAAAATTACTATTAAAATCAATCATTAATGTATTTGTGTATAAATACATGTATTATATGGTTTACTTTATTTTTAACATATATTTTGTATTTTAATAGTTAATTTTGATGTTCGTATAGCATAATCGATAAATTATTAATAACCGCCGCAAAAACATTTTTATTACGCAACGATTATTTCAGTGGTTAGCTAAAATCGCGTTAACCATTTACTCACGATCCATCTTCTAGTGTCTGGTTTAACCGTCGCAATATGTTTTGCGGCGGTTGAAAACTGTCACAAAATTGACCCCAAAATCACCACAAAATGCCAAAATTATTGTAGTGATAATGCATATGTACATATTTTATATATGATGAGTTATGTGATGAATAAGATTTTAGTGATTATGATGGTCATATTTGACTTTTCATTAATTTTTTTTTTACATGTATGAAGAGGGAGAATTAGTGTATTGTTAAAAATGAATTACAAAAATATTTGCTAATCAAAATAAATTAACTAAAAATAATTAAAATTTATTTTATTTAATATTTATTAATTGTGAAAATAATTAATAAATTAATAATTAATAAATATTAAATATTTGATTATAATAAAGAATAATAATATAATTTGTATTCACAAGTGTTACGTGGGTAACCTGAAGCTAGTGGATTGAATTTGTTAGATTGACCCAAGCGTTAAGAGGAGGTAGTCTCTGACTTGGTTTGCGTCTGAGAGCCGCCATCCGACTTGTATGTATGAAAGAATGGGGGTAGTACCTGCAAAGACACTCTGATACCTAAGTCAGCAAGGGAGTAAGCAGGTTTAGAAAATATTGGAACTTAGAGATACCTGAGGGGTGTCGTGTATTTATAGTGGTAAACCAATAACCACTGTTGAAGTAGTTCCACCTTTTAAGGTGGATATGACTCTTGGAAGTGGGTTGAGAAATTTTAGAGATAATTACTTATTTGAATAAGTGTTATCTGCCAGCTATCTCCTTCTTAGGGAAGGAGTCTGCGTTGGATACGACCTCCTCTGAAAAGGTCGGTAGGAAGCGAAAGCCGATCTTTAGATTGGGCTTTTTAGTGTGTTTGGACTTCGGTCATAGTATTAGGTTAGAGTATGAACAACACGTATTCAATTTATCCTTATCAATCAGGTTGATAATTTTTCGATCAGATATGGGACGGATTTTTGTTCAGAGCGGAAAAAAAAAACCAAATATTCTATAATAAGACAAATACCCAATAAAATAAATTAGAGTGTAAATTTTTATGATATAAAACGAGTATATAAAATAAAGTAAAGCAGGATGAAATCGAATAGTGCAAAAATCTGTTGTATCATATCATCTCATTTTCATCTCTAATCGCAGTTGAATTGTCTAGTGATACAACAAAATTAAACGGGGACTACTAGATTAATTTAAAAACACATTCATATGATGAATTATTTATCCTTCATACACATATATGAGAATTACTATTATTCTATTAGCTTAGGTAGAGATAGAGAGAAATTAAGTTTGAAAGAGAGCAGCATAGAAAAGAAGATTCCAAGTATCAGGAACACCAGGTAGGCACCAATGGCTACAATCCATGTCACGGTGGCCGCCATGGCCATAAACAGAAGGGTGACCATCTTTTCTAAGTTGTGACAATTCAGTAATGTCAAGCAAGTACACAGGCTTAGACATACTTGAAAGCACACTCTTTAAGGCTGTCTCTGCTGGGTGTGGCCCACCTGGGTAGTTGCTTCCACTCAATGGACGACTTTGCCCCTCACAAGATTTTGGGTATGATTGCCCCCATTGTGATCCACTGAAATTATTCAACAATCTAAAGGGTATAAATAAAAGTACATAATGAGTGAGAAAGAAGCCAAAACTTACTCGGCATGATCTGGGGAGACCCCTTGGAAGAACACCCTAGTTTTGGTGGGGTCAACGTTGTCATCAATCCATTTGGCCCATGTTCTTAAGGCTTTCGTATATGCAACCAAACGATCCATGTCTCTATATGTATTATTTCCTTCTTCAATGAAATCCCATCTACAAAGTTTAATTATGTTAGAATCAGAAGCTAAGACATTGTATAAATTATATAATAATAAATTAGTTACACTACTAGAAAATAACTTGATAGTAGGAAGCTCTCGACCACTGGATGAAGAAACACCACATCCAACTCAAAAACTTAAGATGTTAAGTTAATGAGTTTCTCATCTTATAAACTCTCTACTCTTTCTTACTTTCTTTGATGTGAGACTAATTTCATGCACTCTTCACAGTTGAAATATTAACATGCATGTCTTAATTATTGTATATACATACGGTTGTTTTCTTCCGGTGTGAAGCCACCAATGCCAAGAGTCGAATATTAATATATCGTTTCCTTCCCAAAGTTTTCCGGCTTCGATTGAATCCAATTTAAGAACGCGACCAATATTTTCACTCACTGTATCCACCAAAAATGCATTCCGAGAAAGCTTCACCTTAACATCCAAGCTCTGAAAATTATATGTAAGCAAATGAGTCATCATCACGTGGCATCAACTTTTTTAAATTCTGACCAGTATGTAACCAGCAAAGAAAAGTAAATCATTGGATGAAATTTCACACCAATCTTACACCATTAAAATCATCATTGATGACTACAAATCACAAAAGTTGATGGCCCCTAACACTCCGCTATAATATAATGTATTAAAGTGTTATTCTAATTTTTTTAAAAAAATAAAATACCTTTATAATGAATTTTGCCAAAAGAATAAAGTATGATTTTTGATATTTTGACAAAAATGCATTTTTAGGAATATTTTTAGAAAGATTAATATATCTATTATTGATGAATTAATTAAGACCACTTAATTGTATTAGAAATTAGAATTTAACTCTAGAAAAAAGACAAAATTACGTTGAATTTATAAACACTAGAAGAATACCTTTTCTTGTACTAATTTTAACAAAGACTAAAATATTCTCATAAAATTAATTTGTTGATTGTATTTGATGTTTTGTCTTAATTAAATTAGCCAGTATCTGGTGCTATAACAAAAGTATGCTAGGGAAATAATTAAAAATTAAAGCATCTTTGTACAAATTAAATTAAATTTGGAACGTAGCAAAGGGAGAATATAAGAGATTAGTCGCTGAATAATAATATTTAAAAAAGATGCTTCGGAAATTAATAAAATATCCGCAGAAATTAGAAGACCATGCATTGTAGTAGACAGGTCCTTTTCCAAATTCCAATAGTTCAACGCATGATATTGCAACTACTGAACTACCAATCTGACCCTTGTACATAACCTCATACATGATTATGGAATAAGAAGATTTTTAAGTGTACCTCATACCGGTGTATCAGTAATTTTTAACTGTTGATCTTAATTATATATATTATATATAATTTTTATAATTAAGATCAATGATTAAAAATAACTGAAACACCAATATGACGGTACACTTGAAAATTTTCCTATGGAATATATTTATGCTAACCATGCATTATTCTTAATAAGTTGTGGTCCATTACTTTAATTTAGTATTTTTCATATACATGAAAAAATAATGGAGGAGTTAAGCTCAAATTTCTCAAAAGGTAGAATATATATATACCTCTCCGGAATAAAAATAAATAAATAATAGTAGAGTATAGGCCACGCCAACTTAATATTTTTATTTTTAGTATTTTTTTATTTTTAAAATTTTGTAAAAAAAATATAAAAATATAAAATATAATTTTATTATTTTAATTATTTTTTTATAAAATTCAAAAAACAAATAATAATAATAATAATAATAATAATAATAATAATACAAATCAAACACACTTTATATTTGTGAATCGGTTTTTTCAGTGATGAAATTCCATCAATAATCTAAATAAATTTAATGATGAGGGATAAGCATTAGTGCATTATACTTATACATTGTTATTTATTTTTTCAATAATTTATCACACTTTTCGGCTCCAAAATCTATCATTCTCAAGAATAGACCTTCTTTTAGGAAGGGACAATAATCAAATGAATGTTATTGCATTTAAATTGTCACTACAAATCCCATACATAATTTATTATTATTGCAACCCATTTAATTTAACATCTTTTGTGAGTGAATGCGAATTTTAATTAGTAGTTGTTGTCCACTTGTACTACGTCCAACTCATGTGTTAATCATGATAATGATATAATTAATAAATACATAAGTATTTATATAGAAACCAACTTTTAATTAATTAATATTAATCAATTTTTTATATTTAAAATTATTTTTTTTAACACTTATTTTTTTATATAAGACTAAAATTTAAAATTAAAAAGGGTAAAGTATATTTTTTGTCCCTGAAGTTTAGCAAAAATTTCAAAAATACCCTTAAGTTTTATTTTGTTTCAATTTTGTCCTAGAAGTTTTTGATTTGCATCAAATATACCCTTAATGGCTAAATTTTCAAAAAAATTAAGACTAATCTAACAATAATGCATGAAAACTATGCTTGATTTGCTTGTGTTGAGGGTTGTTCTTATGAAATTGTTGTTGAATTGGTCTTAAATTTTTTGAAAAATTAGCCGTTCGGGGTATATTTGATGCAAATCGAAAACTTTTAGGACAAAATTGAAACAAAATAAAATTTAGAAGTATTTTTGAAATTTTTGTCAAATTTTAGGAGAAAAAATATACTTTACCCAATTAAAAAAATGGCAGATATTAATTAAAAAAAAGTTGAACTCTAAATAAATATAATAAATTAAGAGATGAATAATAATTGAAGATGAGGCTAGAAATTATTAAAGAGATCTAACCGGGAAGGTGAAGATTGAAAGATCTCCATTTCTGAGAGAAGTGTACTGAGCTTGTGGCACAGCTGTGTGAAGCATGCAAGTGAGTGATTGCCATTGATTCAAACTCAATGAGTCCCCCACAAATAATATACTCTTCCCTCTAAGTCTTGTTAACATATCATACCCATTGAATCTGCATTATATTCAAAAGTGATGGCTCCATTTAAAATTACATCATCACAATTATTTTTTTTTTATTTTTTACGGTATTCTCCAGTCCAACAGACTAAAAACTAATCCGCCGCGACACTGAACTTTATTGAAAGGTTTATCGCTGGCCAATGAATTGTTATATGTACAAGGCAGAATTCGAACTTTCGACAATTACTTACACATACTAGTAAACTAATCATTAGACCAATCCAATTGGTTACATCATCACAATTAATGATCATTAAAACTAAACTTTATTTGGTCTAATATTGGATGTGCTATTCTATTTGATGACAAAATAGATGAAAGCAACATTACAACACTATCTCTCTCAATTGATCAATTCTCCACGGAATTATATATTATTTATATGCACTTAATTTTCTAGATTTTTAATTAGTTTAAATGTGTATATATAAGGCTAACAACCTAAGTCTATCTTTTTTGCATTTGGTGCTTGACAACTTGTTATTAGGGAGTGCCCCCAAAAAGACAAAAAACATTTATATTCTCTTCTAGTGGTTCACGGCACAAGATAATCATGGCTATTCTTTATTTAATTCATTAATATATGTGATCGATGAATAATAAACTAATAAAAATGCTTCAATATAAATTAAATTAAAAATCATCTATTAAATCAATTAATATGTATATTTAATTTTAAATAATAAATTTTAAATTCTAATTCCTATATCTTAAAAAATAAAGATTAAAAAGATTTTTATAATGATATGTATCATGTTTCTATTATTATCTACATGAGTGTTAGTTAGTTAGCCATCTAATAACTAGTAGCTTGTAAAACAAGTCAAGCAAATCTTTTCCTTTCAGAATGTTGTATTATATCATATGGTAACAATAAGTGGACCCTAAGAGGAAGCGTGGAATCTACATTAGAAAAAATGTCACATTCAATTCCAACTGTTGTAGCATGAAAAATAGAGGAGGAGATCCATAACTAATTAATCTTTTTTTGTCTTATTACTTAACTGATCTAAAAGTTTCTAATTATGTTTTAGTTTTATCAGACACATCGTTACTTGACAAAGGTGTCTTACCCATAAAAAGGTCCACTAAATTTATTAAGTAGTTGTTGTTGATGTTTCAATAATTCTAAGTTGAGAGCAAAATCAATTATCTAATTTGCAGCGGTTGTGTCAGCGATTTTTTAAAATCGCTGCAAAATTAAATCTCCATCCCTTAACAGATAATGTTTGTGAAACCGCTGGAATTTCATTTCGTGGCGATTTTTAATCGCCGCAAATCCCTAAAAAAAACCGCCGCTATTCAGCGTATCTCTTGTAGTGCGATGGAATCTTTGGAAAAAACATATAGCACAAGCAAGGGTTATAATTATTTCCTCAATAACTTTAACTAAATATAAACTATTACATGAAAATAAATAATTATTAAATATTCAAATTTTGCCATAAAAAAATAAGTTAGGCAAAAGTTAGGTACCAAATTATAAACATAATAAAATTCACCAATAAACTATTATATGAGTGATATTGTTTAATTACCGAGAGACAATAGAATTTATTAAGAATAAAATAGGAAATTAAATTCTTAATCACTAAGTAATTTTAGGAAATTAAAGAGGAGATGCATCATGCATGATCAAAATTAAAGAATTCCTTCCCAAGAAAATGAAGTTCTTACTAGCTTCATTTTTTCAGCCTATTAGCAAGGCCTCACCTCATGCCAAATTCAACTACCCAACTTCCGATAAGAAATCACTATGAAACCAAGGAGCTTCCTTTAATTTCATTACAACTTTTTTGTATTTCTATATGTTTTTAACTTTCTTTAATTTGTGTTTTCTTTTCCTGACCTTAGTCAAACAGCTAGTAGTTTTAAAAAAGTTCATATTTGTGT
>NC_029791.2:3473490-3474009 GCF_000816755.2 Arachis ipaensis | reverse complement strand
TAACATATTTCAAATTAAAAACTCAAAAAAAAAAAAAAATAGAAGGATGAATATGTACCTTGTTAAGTTGCAAGCAGTGGGCTGCCATCTATACTTGAGATAGAATTGATCAGGACGACCATTATTTATACAATCAAATTGTTTCTCAATAAATGGACATTTTGATATTTCATAAAGTGGGTATGAGTTTGATTCATCCAAAACCCAGCTACCACGAAACAAGTCACACCCTCCTACACTTCCATTTGTCTCAACAAAAACATAAAAAACAAGAAGAACAACCATCACAACACTAGATATGGCAAAAGTCCCCATATCTAAAAGGTGGCACAAGAAAATGAACAATCTAAGAGGGTGTATATGTGCTTGTGTTTGTGTATGATTTCTTTCTAATTAATTTGGCTTTTGTGGAATTTTATGAGTATATATAATAATTGAATTGGTATCCGCCAAAAATAGTGATGAAAGAAATTAAAGAAACGGTTGCATGCAAAACTTTAATTTTTGTGTGACTATATT
>NC_029791.2:3468028-3473328 GCF_000816755.2 Arachis ipaensis | reverse complement strand
AAGTGCCATGTTTAGAGGCATATATATGATGATATGCAATAATTGTGAGAAAAATAATTAAGAAAGAGAGAGAAGCATAGTGTGATATATATATATGCAATGGAGGGAGAAGAGAATGGATATAGATTACACACCAAGAATCACAAAATTTTTGGGTATATATAGATGGATGTTACGTAATGAAAATAGCTTAAGTGGGTCCATTGAGTGTTCTATTCTATCCTACAATGATGATAGCAGTTAAAGAAAGATTTATGGACCGAACTAAATATATTCATAGCATGATGAAAATTTATATATTTGGATATATAGTATCTATCTATCTATCAATCTATCTATATGCGATTCTCTTTAAATACTTAAATATCACATCATTTATTACATATATATAAAATTTATATCAATTTATATTGATAGTACTTTTTAATTTATCAAAAATGTTTAGTAATCAAAGAAAATTAATCAAAAACAGTCATAATTTATCTTATTTAACATTCATTAATTGTTACAATAATTAATTAATGCTAAATAAAGCAAGTTTTGACTATTTCTTTGTCTACCTATTTCTTTAATATTTTAATAGTATTTTTTAATTTATTTCTTTTAATTTATTAAACTAAATTAATTATACTAATTATATATATATTAGTTAATTAATTTGATTAATTTATTAGTCATCAAAATAATAAATTTAGAATAAAATAGATAATTGAGATATTTTTAATTAATAATTAAATTAAATTAAATTATATTAAAATAAAATAATTTTTTATTTATTCAAATTAAATGTAATAAATACAAATTAATTTTGTTAGATAATCATAATTTTTTAAATCTGATCTTTTATATATAGACGGCCAAACAAAATTATAAGAATTATCATTCTATCGCTCTTGTTATTTTTTCTCTTTTTTTTCTTCTTTTTTTATGTGTAATTTCTTTTATGTATAAATGTACTCAAAATAAGAAGACATTGATGAGTGTTTCATTAATTGTTTATTTGTTTGACAAATGTTATAGTTTAGTCTTAATTTAGACATTCTACCACTATCAATAGAAGTTGGACATGTAGTAATTCAGGATGACCAACGTATTTTTTACCGTATTATTAGATAGAAGAATATTTGTTAAAATAAATATTCCTATCGTAATGAATTTTATTTTGTCAATCTATTATCTTTTACCTTACAAACAACATATGTTAGATATATTATTTTCATCACAAGTCATACATGATTTATTGAGACTTGAAACTTATTTTGACCCCTGAAATTTGGATTCGGCCTTAATTTCGACCCCCAAATTTTTAATTATCCAATTAACACCCTCAAATATTGGATCGTACCTCACGTTTGTCTCTGTAGCTATCTCTGTTAACGGAGAGTTGATGTGGCACGCTAAGTTGACACGGTGTGCATCTACGTAGCACCCAACTTGCCAGAATGAATGTGTGATGAGTGAATGATGTAGCAAAAAGTTCTTTTCACTTATTTGACTTCTACGCAAATGTTAAAACCCTAATTTGCATGGACTCATATTGAGTGAAAACAACTTTTACCACATCATTCACTCATCATACATCCATTCTGATAAATTGGGTGCCACGTAGATGCACACCGTGTTAACTTAACGTGTCACATCAGCTCTCCGTTAACAGAGATAACTATAGGGACAAACGTGAGGCACAATCTAATATTTGGGATATTAATTGGGTAACTAAAAATTTGGAGGTTGAAATTGAGGCTAGCTCCAAATTTCAGGGGTCAAAATGAGTTTCAACTCGATTTATTGATAAGTCTGTGTAAAATACTACGGTGTTTGGTCATCGTTAACTCGCTAAAGTTAATTCTTTTATGATTATGTCAATGTATAGCACTATTAAATAGAAACTGATTAGATTATATTTTTTTTGTCAGGTGGATTATATTACATTTGTTTCCAATGAGGTGGGTGAACTTTTGGATCTAAAAACGATTGAAGTTGAGAAAGGTCAGAAAAATGCTAATAATACAAACACTATTTATTTTTAATATCCAGCCAATAATTCCGTACATTATTTATCATTTACGTTATGATAAATTTGGTTATTAAAAAAATTAAAATTAACTTAAATATACATAATATTATTCCATGCCTTTCATTTTCATTTTGTCATCGTAAAAGGTCATATATATTAGAAGAGAATCTCATCTTTTTACCAACGGTTCTTTCATTCAGTAATTTCTATATAAAAAAAAAGAATAGATGATTTTTGTCATGTATAAAAGACACATAATAATATTGTGTTTGATAAGAATATATGAGATTTTGAAAGGGTTTAGCATGTATTTAGCAATTAACATATTCGTAGAGAGGTGCATAATGGATAAAATGATGATTAATAATAGAAAAATGAATAATTAAAACTTTCTTAATGCATCGTCAAGCTGGGTCCACCCGTCAAGTAGCTGTGTCATGAGGTGCTCCTCTCTTGTCATCAATAACCTTTTTTCCGCTATTGGTAAGCACCATTAGTTGATTTTGTGTGGTTGTTGATTTGCTAATTAAAAGCTCACCTGTTACTTAACTTTTATTTATAGATTTAGTTTTGTGTTTTCATGATCAAGTTCCTCCCTTTGTTACTGATACGTTAGTTTGAAATACTAAATAAGAAAAATCAACTTCAAGCTAAGGAAGCATTGTTGCCATGCCACACTTGTATAATATATTTGATTTACCAATAATTTAGTTGGTTCGGTACATTTAGTAGTATTTTTTGTTCCTAATATTTTACTAGACATTTGATTATCATTAGCAAGAAGGTTATATTGTTATCATATTAACATTTGTTGTATTCTGATGGAAATTATTTTTACTGTAATTTAGGAGGATACATTATATAATATGATACTTTTAAACAGTTTAGGAGCATGATAAAAAGTTCTCTTTACCCTGTTTTCCCTTACTTCTTTACTAAGTGTATATTTCAGCCAAATTTTGATATTTATTTTAGATAAATTATCTAAATTTTGATATCCTTTTAGATGCTTCTTTCTGTTCCATTTTTATTTTTTATTATGTTGAATTGGTTGTTTATGATGTTATATGTATTCTTGAATTCAATAAATTATTATGCCCTTCTTTTTTTTGTCAAAATCATGTTGAATTTCTTGCTATTGAGTGTTGATAGCTGAAGAATTATTACAATAATGCATATATATTACTGACATCTTCCAAATCTGACTTATATTTTTTAGAAATTTGTGCGGTTAGTAGCTTTGTTCTAGAAGTATATTTGACCGACATAAAACTTTCTTGTTATAACATTGTACTTAAAAAGCATTTGATTATTGCATGGCTTAAAGCTTCAGTGGCTGAATTGGAGGTAAAATATTACTTAAAAAATACAACTAGTCTAAGACAGGAAATATATATTATTAGTTTTTTTACTTTAAATAATTAGTCATTTTGAAGCTCATGTCTCAATTTTAATGCTGACTATGTTAAAATAAACTTATCAATGCTATATTTAACTAAATAATAGCAGCGTTCCTTGAAGTGTTTTGCACTACGTACGATTTTTAAATTCTCCCGTCTAAGAAGCTGAGTTGATGCCTCTTTCTCTTTTGGTTTGGATTTACTTATTTGCTAATATTTAATGTTGTAAAATTTATGTTTTTTTTTTAGTTTGATAATAGTATAAGTGATACCCTTGGTGGTACCCAGTTTATTAAGATGCCCATGATAGGTCGTTAAACACAGCATGTCAGCAACCTCAAATAGGATCTACTGCAGCTTTATCCGTGCATCAAGTGGATTGTCTAATTCCCCCGTCCAGTAGTGCTGGTGTCCCCGCAACCTCATCTTTATGCCCTTTTCGACCGCTCTGTACTAAACCACTGCCTGCTCCACAAACTTGCACGAATAGTATTCAAAACTCGGAGTCGGGGGATGAAGACTTAAACCCAGAGGTAGATGAGGTAAATTCTTTTGAGCAACATGTTGACAACCTGTTTGCTGCATTGGAGGCTCAGAAGCGCAAGGGATGCAAGACCACCGAATTTTGGGATGTTAAAATAATTGGTATACAAGAATTTATCCCATATAATTATTTATGCTTAATTTTTCTATGATTTCATCGCATCTTAGCCACAATGATTACTCACAAAGAGTAACTATGATTTACAGAATCTGATGGGACATTCAAGCACCTTCATCTAAGCGTGAAGGAAGCTATAAAGCCACCTAACGATAGAAAGATCGTACTCAAGTTCAACGAGAGACTGCAACCAGTTGGAAATGAAGCTGGTATACTGAGCGGCATTCTTGGATTGCTAGGATCTGACTACACCAAATTTCAAATCTACGAGAAAAACTGGAGAAAGGATCGCTCCAAGGACAAGATTTATAATGAATGTGTAAAGATAAAATGTTATATTGTTGTAGAGTTTGAGAATCTTAATTTGTCACCTAGTAACAAGTTAATTTTACTGTTGCAGAAAATGTTCTATTTTAATGAAGATAGTAGAGGTGCTATCAAGTGTACAATATTAAAAATGCTAGGGAGGACTTGGAAAAAAACGAGAAACAGGTTGTACCATGATTATTACAACTCAAAACTAACTGTTGAATAAAATATTGAAGACCGTCCACCAGGAATTACAGCGGATCATTAGAGATGGTACCTTGATTATCACAATAGTAAAGACACAAAGGTAATATATTTTTATTTCATAACAAAAAAGTCTATTTATGTTACATTTAGTCAAAAAATGGTGTCTAGTAACCTTTACTTTTGATGGCGTGATAGGAGAAGTGTAGAAAAAATACTGTGAATCGATCGAAGCAGTTATACACTCGCACTGGCAGATCAAAAAGCTTGGCAAGGCTCAGAGAAGAAGATGTAATTTACGTTTGACTCACTTTTTGAACCTTCTCTTCGTCTACTTATTCACTATTTAAGCTATATTGTTATAATCGGAACAACAAGGGCGTCCAGTTGGTAGAGGGGAGTTGTGGACCTTAACGCACAAATGACTTAATGGCTCCTATCTCCATGATGTAGCTCGGGCTATTGGTGTAAGTAATGTGTTAATTAAGAATCACTAAGTTGTTTCTCATAGATTTTGTTTGTTAAAATTGTGTTGAAAGTCTATTTGGTTAGCAATTAGCTAATAAATGCTTATATTTGCTTATCTAATTGTGTAGGAAAGAATTGCAGAAATAGATTGACCAACATGATGAATCATCTAGATTGTTGTCTCATAATGATTCGCTTACTCTCGTGATGCTTTGACTTAGTGACGGTTTTATAGAACCGT
>NC_029791.2:3459706-3467844 GCF_000816755.2 Arachis ipaensis | reverse complement strand
TAATCCTAAATGAATATGATTTTATCAACATATAGTTTCTAATTATTTTAATATCAATTAAATATAATTTTTCACAAAAAATATAATTAATATTTGGAATATCGGTATTTAATATTTACCATCTATTGTATCTGGTAGTCAAAAGTAATATTTAAAATTATAACAAACATTAAATTCCCCTAAAGAAGATTTCTTACCTTATAAAAATAAAAAGAGTTTAATTTAGTGTATTCACAACATAAAATATTTTATATACAGTTATTTAATTATATCTATTTATTTGAATGATCATTCACATAGTTAATGTAAAAAGTAATATTTTTGCTAACGTAATATTATATAATTGGATATACATGTAAAATTATTTTATCTTTTTGACCATTTTTTATTTTAATAAGAAAAAAATTATGATGTAATTTGAAAGGATAAAAACAAATTACAAGTCAATAATAATGCAGAAAAACTGGGAAGCATGCATGAAAGGAAAGTATCAAAATGGCGTTATTTAATTTCTGCTTCGCATTCTCACTCATTTTTAGAGTTCTATGCTTCAATTCATCATCACTCACATTTCAAGTTTATTTTGATCCAAAAGCTTTGATTTGATTTCATTCTCTTGAGGCCAGAAATGGATTTTGGTCCACATGATGATTTGAAAGAGAACCACTCCAAGATTTCACCATCAACAAGTTTATTCAGTGAACTGGTAATGTAACTTAATAATTGTTTGCTTCATCTCTCTTTAATTTGATCCATTCATCATTGTTATAATTATTTTGTCAGCATATTTTTTTGTCAAAATAATTATATTAAATAATATAATTATTGATAAAAATATAGGGGTATTATTTTTGAATCGCCTCTTTTTGAGCGATCATCTATGAGATCACAGATGATCTACAACGAATATTATAAATAGGTGTATAATATCTTTTGTTTTGTTGTATTTGATTTTTTTTATATTTTATTGTGGGTTAGATTAGGTTGCAATTAAGTTTTTTTGATGTATAAATTTTGTTATATTTTTTTCACTATTAAAAAGGAGTATGACAACAAAATAGTGAGTATAGATTACTACTTGTGATTGGGTTGAGCTACTAATTAAGATTAAATTAAACAACCAAAGACTTACGGTCAAGGTTATCAAACTTTTAAGTTAACTCGTAAACTCGCGTGAGTTTATTAGCTTAATTTCTCAAACGAATTTATTATTTTCTAAGTCAAATTTTACAATTCAAGTTTAGATAAATTTTATTGATTTAGGTGAACTCTCGAATTTGATTACCTTATTTACGGTGTTAATTAGATTGTGATATGAAGGATAAACAAACACCCCACCCCCCAAAGAAAAAAAAGAGAACAATAATATTTATCACAATAATGTGAGTGCAAGTAGTCCATCATCAGGTTCAAGCTTATCATCAAATGATAAGAAAAGAGCTAAATTTGAACAACAATATGGTGCCAATTGGAAGTGTGTTCCTAGACAGAGAAATAATGGAAAATGGGATAAGGTACCTATATATATACATCAATTTTTGCAATAATAATTAAGAATTTCTTCTTAATATACAAGTTTTTAGATTGAAATACATATCTTATTTATTATTGATTAGAGGCGTTCAAATCTAAACCGATTCAAATTAAACCGCTTATCAAATCTAATTCAAAATGAAAATCGATTAAAACCGTACTAATTTGAATTTGATTGGATTCTATTTTTTGCAAACCTCCGGATTTGATCGGATTTCGGATCTACTTTTTATAACCGATCCAATCCAATCCAAACCGCACAATGTGCTATAATATTATTATTTTATTATTATATTTACAATTATATTATAATATATTCAATTTATTATATATTTTTATATTATTCATGTATTATTATTATTTAAAAATATTTTATGTTCAGAATGTGATTTATTTATTTATTTTAACAAACCTATAATTTTATTTCTATTGTTATGTTATCGTTGGTTTTTTAAGATATTATTGAGACTTGTTATGTTATTGTTGGTTATTTAAAATTTGATGTTGAGACTTGTTATATATATTTAATTATTTTAATTTATAAAACAGTAAATCCAATCAAATCCAAACCGTTTGAAATATAAATATAAGATTATATTTTAATTCATTATTATTCAATGGTTTTAAAGGTTTATTGCTAAAATTTCAATTAGGAAATGGGTGTTACTGTGACTGAGGAAACTTCAACACCTAAGAAAAAAGAAGAAAAAGAAGAACCACAAACAAAAAGTGTTGAGGTTGAAAATGTTTTGGTAGATGCTCACCAAAACATAAATCAGTTCAACCCTAATGATCAACAATACTTTTCAGAAGGTAAGTTTTAATTCCAAGTATATATCTAATCTAATTATTTATAGTAAATGATAAAATATAGCTTTAGTTTATTGTTGCTATTACAGCATTCAATTGTTTGGATTGTAACTTTAATATTAAAAAGTGAATCTATTACAATACTTGTTCAATTTGCATGAAATCTTGGTTGGATTGTAATAACCTATGATGCACGAGACAGACACGGGACACGGGACACGGGACACGATATGACACGGAATACGTCGACACGCAAATTTTAAAATCTTACATGACACGAGGACACGTATACATATAAAATATAAAGTATTTTTTAGATAAATCGTAATGATATTTTGATATTTTATTAATATTAAAATATAAATTAAAATTTTTAATGTCTTATTTTAATTATATCAAGTATTTAAAATATTTTTTGTTTTAATAAATAATAATATATACTATATCTAAATTTATTTTAAGAATATATGTTAAGAATAAGGCTGGATATGTTGGCACGTGATGGTATTTAGACGTGTCCGGATAATTTTTTTTTATTTTTTATTAGACACGCATGTCGAACGAGTGTCGATGAGTGTCGTATCCGAAATATGTCCGATACACGGACACAACAACTCAGCGAAGTGTCCGTGCTTCATAGGTAATAACAATTAGTTGAAATATATTATTGATCTTTTTTTTTCTCCCTATGTTATGTTATAGATTCTGAGAGAACTCCTTCTCCCCCATGGTCTCTGTCTCATGTGGTTAGTCCAAGGTAAGATCATATAGTTTTTGTGTTATAAAACTTGAATATATAATATCCATTATTATATGAATATGTTAAGTTCTAGCTAGATTGTGATGTATTATTTAATTTATTTTAAATATGTATTTTATATTGATGACTGATTTTAGTATATACTAAATATGACTGATATTATATTCATATAGTGCAAGTACTTATTATTTATTAATATTAAAATTCACACTGAATCAGGGAAGGGACTAGAGCTAATGCTTGGTGGAGGAAGCCAACATGAAAGGCATAACTTGAGAGAAGACAAAAAAATAAAATTAGGGAAAAACCTAACTCTATAATGGAAAACTTTAAGTTATGAATAAGGTGGCCATTGTCCCCTTCCTATGTATTAAGCTTTGCCCCTGCACTGAACATGGTTTTATGAGTTTTATTATCAAATTCTATTTAACTTAATTAAGGGGAGAATTTTGGACAATTTTTAACTCATTATAGGTTACATAAGCTTTCTCTTTGACTATAAACTATACTTTCCAACATTTCAATCTGATATATCGAATGATTCAAAGAGAATAGTGGAGTGTTTTGGAACTCACTGTTAGGGCGACAGCTTGGTTTTATATATATAGGTCGGGTCGGGTTTAATTAGATTTAAATTCGATTTTAAATAAACACCGGGTCTATTTTGATCTGTCTTGAAAACAACCCGAAATAAATTAGATCGATCCAATATAAAATTAGTATATATAAATTTGTAAATTTTATATACTAACTTCAAAAGTTACTTTTTTGTGAACTTACTTTTTTGAGTTTTTGGCTTATGAAAAGTAATAGTATTAATGTCTTATGTAATTTTCAAAATCAAATTGTAACTTTTTAAGAAGTTATTTAAGTGCTTATAAAAAAGTTAAAAAAAAAACGAGTTCTCTCATGATAAAAAGTTTTTCTATCACATTTTTTTTAAAAATAAACTCTTTTAGAATTAAAAAACTAAACACAAAATAACTTGTTTATAAGTTAATTTTAATATAAGCATTTGTTGTTTAAACTATTTTTTTAAAAGAAGCTTAATTAAGTTGTTTATACCAAAATAAATTATTTTAAACCAAAAACAATATTGTATGATAAAATATTAATTGAAGTATAAAAATATAATATGACATTACCAATTTCACTCAAAAATACATATTTTTTTTTATCATAAAAACCTCCGGACCAAGCGACCCGAAGCGTAACCAAAAAAACAAACCCAAAAATAGAACCGGGTAAAAATAATAAACCCGAATCCAGCAAAATATGTCTTGAATCCGGACCGGGTCTTGAACACCCCCTTTGAATATGGTGACTAATCCCAAGCATGGTCTAAGTGAACTTGAGTTTGGGCTGTTTGGCTCTCAATTTGAGTGGTTTTTTCTTTTTGCTTATGTTTTATGTACATGATTATGATTTCTTCCCTTATTTATTTAGGTTATTCCAAGGTACAATATATTGAAGGGAAAGAAAAATAATTACAAATATACATATATTTCAAGTAGCTATTTACCATAAAAGTTTCCTTAGCCAGCGTTGGTTTTATTATCATTTCCTTAATTCTTTTTACTTACAAGATTGCCTGTGTTATTTTGCAAAATTAGATCATATAAGACGTGAATCCAAACTCTGGTGAAAGGAGGAGAATGATTCAGTTGCTGCTGCATAAAAGTTGTCTCTATATATTTTGGAATGTTAACTATTCAGCTTAATGATACTGAATATAATGGATATTTTAACTTTGTTTTTTATGCATTCATCATATCCTGTAATAAATCTTCAAATAAATCAACATACAATGTAAAATAAGATCAGCAATAATATCTTGATCAATCAAAATTAAGCCATAAATATGTATATATATACTAAGGTTCAGCCAAATTCTTTTGTTTAGTGGCATATATAAAATAAGATATAGATAGACATAATTGGTACAGAAGAAATAAAAGCATTTCCAAAGCACAACATAGCCTATCTTATGATCTATTTATGATATGATATGATATGATATGATCATAACCAAACAAATGCTCCAAAATATGTTTTGGCTGCAATCAACATTATTGCTCATTCAAATCTTAGGAATTATTATCTGAAGAAATCCATCCCTGAAATTTCAGAAACAAAGAAAACAAGATTACAAATATCAGCTTCAATTCACATGTGTCTACTATTGATGAAGAATGTTAACATAGATTCAATCAAACACTAACACTTCTTTTGGAAGTTCAAATGTACTTATGTGATTGTGAGATATTGAGTCTTTATGAATCATGATTGTACTTAGTTTTCTAGCTGAATTGAAAATTTGATTTTAGAATACTATTAACTCTGTAATGAACTATGCATCAGTGGCTAGTTTCAAGAGTTATGAATCTTAAATAATCAACAAATAAGTTAAATAACACTTAAGGTTTCACTCACTGGAATTCAGCTGATATATGATCCTTGTTCACGCCGGAAGGGAGTGGCCAGACCGCCTCGCATGGTCCATATAGTATCTCGCGCTTGTGATACGAAGAAAACGAGGCATTCGGAGACCCTGCAATTGTCAAGTAGCTAGTAGAGCGTCTACCTTTTACAGATAACCTGCCACACAGTTCATATAGTTGGTCACAAACTTAACACAATTCATAACCAAGAATGTTAATTATTGTTAACATTTTGATTTTTCTACCTACCATTCTTTCTTTCACAATTTTTTATGAAACATATATCATAAGAAATGGTTTAAACACATACATTAACATAATTTGATTTGATCAATGTAGCCGATTCCATCTAGTCAGATAAGACTTACTTTTCGATGCATATGCATAAATTGGATCACATATGAGACTTCAATAGTGACTTGAGTAAAAAGATTATGCAACATTTGATTAAGCTTTATCCTTTCCTTCAGTTGAGAAGATTATAACAGAAATGGTTACTTACTTTTGATCATCAACCTCCACTCTTATGTCATTGATCCTAACACCTGGAACTTCAACTGTGATAACATATTTTCCTTTTGATTCCGCCACATCCATCCTCGGAGACCACTCAGTTCCTGCTAAGGAAAAGGTTTATAAATGTAACATGGTTCCATTTTAATAACTTTTGGGTTCAAATCTCTAACATACTAACCATTAATTTCAGAATGTAGTTGGTCTACTCGCGGTAGCGGTTTCCTTGGCCTAGAAAATGAAGGAGGTTCAAGTGTACTAAATTCACCACCCTGAACTGGAGCCAATGGTTGGACCACTGAACTTAAGTAATCCGATTCAGTTCTCGCTGGTCTAGCAAAACACGGCGCTCTTTGGGGTCTGGCAAAACAAGGTGTACTTTCGGGTCTAGCAAAACATGGTGCTCTTGTGTTAGCAGGACTCTGATCAGATGCAGAACCAAAAGTTTTAGGAGTTGGAGCACCCTGCAAAATTTTTCATATTAATTATGCTACTAAGTTTCTTCTTCTGAAAAAGAATCACATAGAAGGAGTATTTCAGGCAATAAGAAATTTGTTGTTATTACCTCTTCAGCTGAAATCTGCCTCATGAAATAACCATAAGATTCAGATGATTGGCGCGCGAAATACACCTTGTTATCGCATCGCCGGAGCACAGAGTTCAAACTACCACTGCAGTTCTGATGAAAAAGGGAATGAAAATGAATTAACAAAACAAGTTGCATACAAATACTAATGATGAAAAGGGTAAAGATTATTATATAAGACATCATACAAAAAATGCTAGAAAACAGAAGCACATGGAAATTCTGAATTAGCATCTTAATATAGAACTAATTAATTCCTTGCCCTTTATGAAACACAGAGATCTGATGTTAAATCCTTTTGTTTTATAAAGTTTAAAGTTGCTAGAACACTATGCTAAGCTTAGGAACTTTTCACATCTTGGATTTCAACAATTACTACTACCTATGAATGCAGATATGCAATGATAATGATGTCAGACTACAGAGTTACAAAGAATTTATGAAAAGCTAGATGCACAATTACATCAATTCATCCAATCTTAAAACCAAAAAGGGAAAACATTATCCAACCTAATATCAATTTATTATGATATGTGTGAATCTCACCAACTGATTTAAAGAATAAATTTTCCCTATCTCCCTTTAGAGAGAATCCAAAAATGAAACAAAAGAGAATTTACTTTACATAAGATACCCAAATCATATTCAGTTAGTTAGATTCTCTCATGATAAAACATGATCCTAAGATTCTAATCATATGACCTCAGTGAGGAACACAAGTTCACTACTCTTGCTCCCCACTTAGTATCAACTTGTCAAGCATGTCAATAAAAATCCATAATTTCAATTGATCAATTCAAACAATTTCTTCAATAAAAAAAATAATTGATAAATTAATTACCATAGGGAGAACATGAGTAGCTGAGATGTCATCAGTTGATGCAAAATGGGAAGCAATCAAGTTAACTCTGCGCCTCACCAATTCACTCTCCATGTTTTTTTTGCACTAAAATTCACTAAACCAAGATGAAGATGAATATGATGAAGTGTGTGACACTGTGTGGATCTGAAGATGAATAAGATTATAAGCAGTGAGAAGCCAATCATTGAGCACTGTGGAAGATTTTTTGGTTGAGCAAAGGAACATGTGGGGCCCACTGAATCTAAATATCTTTGAAACTTGAAGGTGTAAAGAGTTAAAGATGCCACATGGTCCTGACCCACTAACCTAAATTATCAACTTTAGTAGAATAGAATATTGCTGCTTCAAATTAGTCACATACTCACATGTCACCCCACTTGCTTCTATTGCCTCCATTTTTGTCTTTGATAGGGGCATTCTTGGGTGAACATTTTCTCCAAATTATCCAATGAATCAAAAATGAAAAATGAAATTTGAAAAGTATAATAGGAAAAATTGTCATGTACTCTTGATATTGATACTTGCACACTTTTTTTTAAAAAATATTTGTTATAATGTCTAAAATTATAGTGTTTAATTATCAAAAATAAGTTAGATAGTTAATATTTAATTAAAAAATATAAAAAATTATAG
>NC_029791.2:3449601-3459602 GCF_000816755.2 Arachis ipaensis | reverse complement strand
ATAACTGTCTCTTATTAACAATTCTACAATTAAACAAATGAAATTACTAAATATATAAAAAGGGAATATTTGCATATTGCAAAATGTACAATTTAATTACAACATAATTTTTACAATATAATGTAACTAAAAATGCAAAGTAGAGTTATCTTGACATTGTTCAAAGCTGAAAGCATTAAGCTTTAGCTGCAAAATGCAAAAATCAGAATTCACAAATATGAACAATGAATTTGACGTTCATATGATTTGAGGTGCCGTCTTCAACAAACAATAACGACATTCAATCCAATTCCATCTCAAAGACCGATTTTTTCCGCACACAAAAAAGCTTGATCTCACCGACCCAGATTGGATCTCTCTCTCTCTCTCTCTTCCTTAGGTCAGTTTCATTCTTTGTTCCCCGCCAAATGTTCATTTCAATAACTAATTCATCGTGGGTCTTTCTTATTGTTATGGAATTGGGATGGATGATGATTTCTATATACAAACAAAAGATATATTAATAAAAAAAAATAGTTTTTGATCCCAAAGTTTGCATTTTTATCATATTGGTCGCGTGCGAGCTAGCTTTAGCTCGAATGGGTCCTTGTATCTTTGTTTTCAAGACGAATACATAATGGTCCCAATGATGAAGAAAATAACCACCATAATTTGTATTTAGCTTCTCTTTCTCTCTGACACACACATTCCGTATTTTGTTATTGTTATTTTCATTGCATTGTCTAACATTGCATAGTTAGCATAAACTAATTTCAATAAAAAATTTGAAGAATTGGTATTTCCTAGTAGTTTCTAAACAATCAATGTTTATTGCTTCATTTAGATGAATAGGGAAGATGTACCTGTCTTCTATGAACATTCAGCTTAATCTAACTGCAAAATGGTGGTGGCTATCAAGGAGCAATTGTTTCTTTTGGTTTTTAAAAATATCTTGCCTTATTGTTCTAAGATGTAATGACAATCAATGTTTGATTTGTTTATTCTTTGATCACTGATCAATGATTTTAAGTCCATCATGCAGGCGTAATTTGATGAATTTGATTATGAAACCAGGTCCTGTGCTAGAAAGGCAGCTTGTGCCCTGGCTTTGTTATGCACCCAAGTGAGGTTAAGTAGTTGGTTTTGGTCAAAGAGTATGCTGGATTTGTTGTGGAGTATATAAATGGCAATAATTCGACATACAGAAGGAAATGGTACAGAGTGAATTGGATTCTGACAAGGGCAACTTTGCTAGGATCACTGGTGGCAACAGTGGAAGAGTAGGTTCTGTCTTTGGTAGAGAGCCTTCATTTTCACGCTGGTGTGATGCGGACGAAGAAGTCCATTTCAATAGGGAATTAGGAAATGCAAGGAGTGATCTTGTGGACGAAGACCCTGGTTTTGAATTATTATTTCATCAGGAGCTACAAAGAGGACCTTTAGAAAGGGAGAGACTGTTTCACCTAAAGTTTCAGCATAGCATTTTGTATGGTGCTAGTAACATGGATGAAGATTCAATTCATCGGAGAGTAAATGGATCTGAGAAGCATGTCCCTTTTGATATTGAGAACAGGCCTACAGGGGGACTGACTCATGTTGACTCCTCCATGTCCTTGGAAGATCATGGATCTTTGGCGAAAAGCTCCCGCAATCCTATTTCTGTGGGATATATTTTAAAGACCATTTTTTTCATTCTTATTTGGTACACATTCAGTCTATGTTTGACCCTGTAAGTTTCTTCTTGATACAAGTGGTCATCACATGCATAGATACACTATGTAAGGTTATTTACAATTCGCATTTTCTTGTTTTTCTACTAATTTGAACAGGTACAATAAAACTCTATTAGGAGCTGATATGGGGAAGTTCCCGGCTCCTTATATGATGAATACTTTCCACTTCATAATGCAAGGTGTCCTATCAAAGATTATTACCTGGTGCTGGTCTCATAAATTTCAAACTGGTGTTGTCATGTCTTGGAGGGATTACTTTTTGAAAGGTAGCCTTTGAACTCAGCTCACTTGGTTATGCTGACTGGGTATTCCATATTAAAACTTCTAGGTACATTTTTTGTTTTTGGTCATTAAGTTTGTGTTATTGACTGTTATAGTTCATTGCTCTTTGTGGTAGTTGTTATTCTGACTTGGAAAATACTAACAAAAATGTATAGTTACAACACTACTTGGGATATTTGAAGGCATGCCACTTTTCTGTTATAGTTACCCCCTCCCCCCCCTCTCTGTGTTTAGATTTGTTCTTGCCCCAAGAAACTCTGCTTGTGATAAGTCGTTTTAATTAATAACTCTGCTTGGCAACGATGTGTTTTGAAAGAGCAAGGGACTCCTACTACGTTTGCTACAATGGTAGGTGATATTTCTGTTCTTCTCATGTAACCTGAGGGAAATATTTGTTTAAATTCTTTTGTAATGTCACGTCTCATTTCACTACATCGCCCACTATTTTGTAGAAGATACTATCCTTCTTCCCTAACTTCATTGTCCTTTCCTCTTGCAGTGTAAATCTGGGGCTCCAATTTTTCTCCTTCTGTTTGCTTTTGCATTTCGGTAATTTTCTCTTTTCCTCATATGTCATCTGTGTGCGTATTCAAGTATAAACAAGTCAAAATTGTTTCAATTCATGTTTTTGCCATTGAATTGTCAAATATTTGTTGGAAGGTTGGAGGCACCAAGCTATAAACTATCTGGCATCATCGTAGTCATCTCTGTCGGCATATTACTAACAGGCATGTTCAGTCTAAGAGCTTCTCGTTTTAATTTGCATTTATTTGCACTTTCAAAATCAGAACATCTGACCCAATATAGCTCCCAACAGGCATTAACAAAGATTAACTGAATATGGATGCTAATTATTAACAGTTCTATGGTTCCATCATATTGTTCCATGTTGAATATGCGATTTCTTGAAACATTGTGATTTTTTAAGTGAAATAGCTTCTGGAGAGGAGTTGATCTTACATTGTTAACTTACTTAATTTGCTTTTCCATGATATTTTGGAATGTTTATCAGAATTTAGAATGGCCCCTATGTCTTTGTGTGCTCTTGGAAGTTCCTAGTCCATTCTGAATTTTGGTTTTTCCAGTTAATACCTCAACATTGTTTAGTAAACTATTGAACAGTGAACCAGTTAAAGATTTCAACTAATATTGGGTTTTGATTCTTTTTCACCGTCATGGTGAATGTTTCTCAGTTCTATGTAGTATCACGATTACAAGTTCTCTTGATTTTAAATTTTCAATTGAAGCTTGCCCAGCGAACTTTTCAAGCATTAGGAAAACATACCACATTGAGAATTCACACACGTACCCATCTTATTTCTGTGCACTGCAGTTGCAAAAGAGACAGAATTTCAGTTATGGGGGTTTATACTTGTTATGCTTGCTGCTGTTATGTCAGGGTTCCGCTGGTGTATGACCCAGATCCTTTTGCAGGTATGATATTTGCATTTTTTTTTTCTTTTGCTTAAAAAGTCTGTATGTATAAAATACAAGTGAGCACTTGCAGAACCACATTAAAGTTTCATTATTTTTCTTTGTTCCCTTAGTAACTAGTATTCTTACCTTGTTTTGTTGCCGCGGAACCTAATTTTCATTCTTGTTGTGCATGTTGACTCAAAAACCAAATTGAAGAAAGAAACCTATGGTAAGTTCCCTGTATAACTCCACATGAATCATTAGGCACATCTTCATTCATAATAGATTTGTTACAATATATTTGATAAACTTTATTGGTTAAAATAATCTTTTGCTTATTTATTTCTTGTTGGTTTCAGTCAATCAACCCATAAATTTAATATAACTTAGTGCCTTTTTTTTGTTCCTGTATAAGCTGATAGCAGAATCTTTGTGCCTTTACTGAAAATGCAGATGTACTTTAAAAAAAAGGGTAGATGCGTACTTTATACCTAAGATGTCATAAATATTCTTAAGCATGAGAGATCATATGATTGTTAGAAAACTAAAGCAGATGTTTAAGAGATCATTGTACACCATTTGTAGTTGTAGACAGCAATAACTTAGTTTACATAGACCACTACTCTCTCCATTATTTATTCATTTCATATGTTGAACTAAATCCTCCATACTCCATAGTATATGTAGGAGATGAAGGCAAATATATATAGACCTTAATGAACAGGCTTAAAATCTCAACCGGGATTGATATCTAGGAGATAGGTAATGGCAAGGATAGTTTCATGAAATAAATCAAAAGATATTTTCGATGTTAGAATCTTAGATGTAAGTAGTGTCCTTTATCCCTTACTTCACTAATACAAATTTATAAGTTCTATTATAGTCTAGCAAAGCCTTTATGTGCATTTTCAAATGTTTCAGGTCTAAAAGATCCACTTACGCTTATGAGCTATGTAGCACCAGTAATGGCAGTGGCAACTGCACTTCTCTCTCTTGCATTAGATCCATGGCATGAACTCCATAACAACAAATACTTTGATGATTCAAGGCATATTACTCAAAGTTTCTTCCTGATGATTTTAGGGGGCATTCTTGCCTTTTTCATGGTAATGGTATTCCCTTCAAGATTCATTTGTGCTCTGATCTAACACAACTAGCTTCTTATTGACTTTTTTGAGATACGCTTTGTTAGAAATAAGGAGAATATCTTGTAATGTCTCTATCATATTTCAGCATATCAAATCATATCTCCTAGGATTACCTGAGATATCTACTTATTTCATGATCATTTCCTTTATCCTTACTTAACTAGGATTAGGATTTCACTTCGTTATAAACAGAGATAGTATTCCTCTCTCGTAAACACATCATGTTCTATCAGAATAATACGTCCATATTGTTTAATAATCTTTCTTCTTCTCTTTTCTTTCTCTTCTGCTTAAAACTTACAGTCTCAACAGGCAACTATATGATATTTTTTCTTGTTCCAGGTGTTAACCGAATATTTTTTGGTCTCAGTAACCAGTGCAGTCACAGTCACAATAGCAGGGGTAGTCAAGGAGGCCGTCACCATATTGGTATGAACTACGTTTCGATATTGTTCTTATCTTTTGGTATGAATATCCAGTGGTCCCTCTTAATCTTGTATGTTTATTACCAGATCCTTTCGGTATCATTCTGTCAAGATTACATTGCTTCAGTATATGAATTAATTTAGTACTATATTTTTGATAACTGTTGCATGTTATGTTCGAATAGGATAGAGGTTTCTTAGTGTTGTGGTTGCTGATTGTAGATTTACTTGCACTTTCTGATTATATGTTGTTTATCTGTAGGTTGCGGTATTGTACTTTCATGATAAATTTACATGGGTGAAAGGACTCGGTCTCTGCACTATTCTGTTTGGTGTCAGTTTATTCAACTGGTACAAGTAAGTCATCAGCAAACTTGTCTTCCAAAATTCTTTTTCCTTTAATTTTATTATGCTTATTTGTATGTTTTTTCGATCTATTTTTCTATTTTAGATATCTGAAGCTTCAGAAGGGCCATTTTGGTGAAGGCGAGGTGGCAGTGCTTCACACAACAGATTCTGCTGGCAAATATGTTATTCTTGAGGAGATGGATGAGCAGGATATCTGAAACCTTCATAGCAACATCTTCAAAGTAAGTCCCTCAGTTGGATTGTTGTTAAGTAATGCATGAAGCTACAATAACTTATTTATCTACAGATATATATAAATTGACTTTCCCTTTTTAATCATAAGATCATTAGTGCTTGTCTTGGTCATCTCAGGGCTTGAATGTTGATGTTATCAACTACTACTGCTAATATGGCACTCATTAATACTTTCTGTCAATGGAGAAATGTACCACTTTTATTGTGCACCTTTCTTGTACACCTTTCGTTTATGATATAAAAGACGAATTTTTTATCAATCACTTTTAATAGGTATATAAGAGAAGTGTATACTAAGTAGTGCATATAAGATCTCTCAATTGCTATATTTGTGTAGCTCCTACGACTCGCCTGCTGACCGACTTCATGTCATGTTTTCAGCAGTTACCTCTTGATGCTTCCATTGGATTTGTGATGTGAAGGTGCTTTCCAAGTTTGTCAGACCGGAGGAAACAAATCGCCCGGCAATGATCAACATTTAAGCCCAATCATTCATCACTTCCATTTTAAAATTTTGTGATTGAATATCTTGTATTCTGTTAGTGTTTCATCGGTAGAACAAATTTTGGTATTCTTGACTTGAGTTGTCAAGATATATTTTGTAGATTAAGGCAGCAGGGTGTAGTAGATCAAAGGTTTATTTTTGTTTTAATGTATCGAGTTACATGTTACTATTTTTTGTTCTTATGTAATAAATGTAACTCTTTGATTTTGTTTATTCTTGCCTGATGATTCATCTAATTCTGAGTCATGTTCAATCTTATAAAAGGGGAAGTATAGATTCTGAAAATAACTGAGTGGCATCAACGCTTCTCTAAGTCGTCCTGTTCCATACTACATGATATATACAAATTGGCGTGAAGATTTATCTTAATCAGCTCATGAAATTCAATAAACTATGCATGAAAAAGTGTAGTTTGGACACCAAATAAACCTTATAAATTTGAGTAAGAAATTCTTCTATATCTTAACATAATGAAGCAGAAGAAAAGAAATTCATAATCATAACCTTTTTCTTCATATGTGCAACTGATATAAGAATAATCGAATGTATATACATGTAAGCAGAAGAACAACACCTCAACCTTATGAACATTGAACCATTACGTTCTAAAATTGAGTTGTTCATTAATTGCACATATAACATTGTAGTTTGGAGCTTATAATCACCATCTCCCCACAATTTTCTTACTACCGGAAAGTAAAAAGATGACGCATTCAATCTTATAAGAGGGAAGATTATCGTCATGATTGATCTCATATGGATAAAACTGATAAACTACAAACAGATACATAAGAACAAACAATGTTATTCAACCAACTTAACACAGAAGCACTTGGTTATTATTCTCATCAAACTCATTGTGCTATTTTACAAATGTCTTCGTATTCCACAGCTTTGAGTACCCTGCCATCATAGGCACCTTTCTCTATCTGCACCTTTGCGCAAAAATGATCCGTATCCACTCCCAAAAGTTTCGCAGTTGATCCACGATATGCACCATTGACAATTTTTACACGGCCCCCAACTTGTGGAATCACAGTTTCAAGCTCTTCCTGATCGACTCTCAGCACATGCTTGCTTTCAAGCATTTCAATTTCCCCAACATATTTGTCAATCACCTTTCTCACCACACCCTTTTGCTTGTAGTACCCCTTCTCTGCCAAGGCCTTGCTCATAACCTTAACAATGATTCCCTCATGCAACCAATAGTCCTTCCTGTTGATTTTCTCCTTTTTCTTCTCCTCTTCCCTAATCAATTCTTCCAAGGTTGACTTTCCTCCACCACCACTCTCTTTTCTCTTCAAACTATTTCCTGGATTCCTTTCCTTGTATTTATCTTCCTCATCCTCATCAAACACAGCCTTCTTCGATGACTCGTGTTTCTCTTTGATCACAGGCTTAGCCGATGCCCCAAGAGAAAATCCTATCTTAACTCCATCTTCCACATTTAGTTCCCTCGGAGCCTCGACCCTTGAAGCCTGATCAGCCTCAGTGGTATCTGACCGTTGCATCAATTGCTCAGCTTTTTCGATCTGTTTCATAATCTCCTTCTCTTGCTTCTCTTCCTCCACCATATCTGCCTTGATCCTCTTATTCTTCAACCTCTCCTTGAAAAGGGTCTCAGAATCTCTATCTATATACGTAATGAACCAACCCTTAGGTGTTTCCTCGACCTTACACTTCCCCGTTCGACCCAAGTACTTGACAAACTCTGTAAGAGTTGCCCACTGAGTGGAGTTCATATGAACATGATGCCTGTCATTGATGTACTCATTATAAACCACGGTGGCAGCAATGCGGCTGAACCGATGGCTGCGCTTCATGTGCTCAAGGAAAGATGTCTCAAACTCCTCGGAATAACCCTCGACTATCCGATGTGGGTTTTGGCCAAAAATCTGCATCTGGCGCTGGTGGCTTTCACTCATGCAGTGGCATTTGAAGCCATTCTCGTCTCGGCATTGCTTCTGGCACATCTGGCAGTACCACCTAAGCTTCTGCAGCCCTTTTGCCTTGATTCGATTGGCGATCGCTTTCGGTGTAAGAAATTCGTTTTTCCCCATGGATTATCCGGTTCAAATGTTTCAGACAAAAAAAAAAAAAAACACTAAAAACAAACAAAAGAAACCCTAATTCAGTGGTTGTCTTCAGATTACAAACATAACAGAGATATTGAATAATTCAGGAATTAGAGTCACATTATAACGGTTGCATACAAAGAAATATGAAATCTCTAATCCATAGGAATCATAGGGAATCAGAGATATATAAGATTGAGAGAGAGAGAGATTCTAAGAACGAACCTGAAAAGGGGGCTTCGAGATGACTTTGATGGCGGTGGCTAGGGGGGCCGAGGAATTGGTTGTGGTGGCGATTGGTGGCGGAGCTCGCGACGGAAAGGGCGGAGGCTGGAAGCTAGATTGGCTACGCGGTCTCTGGATCGTTGCTTTTCGTCGTTGATGTTGTGGGTCTGGGCCACTGGGCCTGTTTGATATAAACAACAAGGAACACTATTAATCCTTAAAAAATAGGTTATTTTTTAAATTCATGGCTAAAAGATTTTTTTAATTAAATTAATTTTTCAAAAGATTACGAATTAATTGACTCTATTAATAATTTTAAAACAATAATTGATAACGTAAAATATTAACTGATAATATACATGATATTTAAAAATTTATCAATTTAATATGTCTAATTAATTCTATTAATATGTCTAATTGCAGCCATAAGAGTGTATCTAAGATATGAATGAAAAAACACCGAACGTCTGAAAATTTTGCATGAAGATGACAAATGCAATTCACAAATTCAATACAAACAAAAAATCACCGCAAAAAAGAGAAAGAGAGAGACAAGCAGAACAAAACATAACAGTGCCAATTTCCAAGCCGAATTCAAATTCTCGAGCTAAAACAAAAGCTAACATATCAAGATGATCAAAAGAAACAAAAGGAAAAGCTGAAAAACCTCGAAACCCCACGATTCTTTTATAAAAAATTCGATTATTTGATGCTACCCCAGATGATGAAACCGTGAGAAATAGACATTGAAACGACGAAGAAGAAGAAAAGACTCGAACTTTGGAATGCCCATAATGCAAAAAACAACACAATGGAGAAAGAGTGAAGAAGCAAGCACCTGGTTCAACTCAGCTCGCTGACTGTGACTCGTTTGACTCGGCGCGTTTTAAGATAGAAAACAGAAACCCCTCACTGAGTCGGTGTCTATCTCTGACTCGCTCAGTGATGAAGGGAATTTGAAAGTGGAAAGTCAGGTGCACTCCATTTCACGTGAAGTTGATAACTAAGAGCCTTTAGATTATTGGACTGATTTAAATTTTCATTTAACGATTCTCAACTATTAATTTCACCGAATTTGAAAGATAAATAGTACTCGCTCAGTGTTGTTTTGAATTTTATTTTATTTTTTGTTCTCATCTTAAAGATTTATCTTATCATATTGTGACACGTAATTGATTTTTATTTTTTTTGCGAGATTTCATGGCAGTTCTGACTTTTTCCTTTCCTCCTTCCTCCGCCACCTTCACCCTAATCCTCGTAACGCTGCACAGCATGGATCTAAAAGACTACGTCTACAGCAAATAAGATGTTTATTCTTAATACAAATAAGATGTTTATTCTGTACAAATGAAATGTTAAGGGAATGTGAGGAAGGCTAAAAGGGAGATGATAGTTAAAATTTCCAATGATAGGGTTAAAAGAGTTTTTTTTTTACTTGAGTTAGGGGTGATTTTTTTTATAATTTTCAGTAGGCTAAAATAATTAGTCAATTGTTCACGTTGTTCAGATTTTTCATTATCTACCTAACAGAATTGAAACAACAATCATATATAATTTTAATTTTAATTTTAATTTTATTATTTATTATTTATTTATTTTTCTGCACACTT
>NC_029791.2:3438115-3449581 GCF_000816755.2 Arachis ipaensis | reverse complement strand
TGTATAAAATATTTTAGATAATAATATGGTGAAAATTCAAATGCAGTTAACTTTACGTGAAGTTGATAGCTGAAGACGGTTAAATGATTTGATTAAATTTTCATCTAACGGCTCTCAATTATCAACTTCACGAAAAATTGACTCTATCTGAATTTCTACCTAATAATATACATAAAATTCTAAATTCTAATTTTCTTAATACTAATTGACAACATAAAAGGTGGTACCGTGGTAACATTCTAATCAAACTTCCCTATCAAGTCAATTCGTGTTTGCAAATGTGTTTGCAAGATGTTGGAGACAGTGATTTCTGATCCTTGCTTTTACCAAATTGCATCTTAAGTTCAAACGCATTGGCAATTTGGCATGAAACAACCAATTTTACAAACCTCTTAAACTCAAAAGTATGATTAAGAAAGGTTCGACAATTATGATTTGAATTCTTTTATGCTATCGGATAACGGGGAGGACAAGAAGATTCATCTTTAAGTGATGCGATTATGTGACTACACTAATCATCTCAAATTCATATCAATGTTTTCCAGCTATAAGTTGTATTATTTTTAATAGTCAACTATTGATTACATTTTTTACTTATTTTTTGAGAGGATGGAAAATACTGGTAAATTAAGAGTTTTGTACAAGGGTGCAAATTATACCAAAAAGATCATTATAAAAATCCAACTTATGCAAATATTAATTGACGGCAAGACAGCTATGATGTAAAGTAATGATTAAAAACAAGAAATAGATAATGAAGAATACAATTAATTCTGCACTAACGAACGTTAACAAATATACATCCTGAGATTTTGACTAACCTTCCATGCTCCAATTCTCTACTTATGATTTGGAAAGATAAATGTAACGAGTTTTATACCCAGAAACAAAGAGATTTATTGATTCATGTACCATGGAAAACTACCTTAAATATGCAGTATAATTTATAATAACAATAGCCAAAAATAATTGTAGATAGCTAAAAAGATTGCTCAACATTACCCAAGTCATAAGTATATTATGTAATCAGAAATATATTGGGGTCACAGATCGGTCCTACACTCACAAATCAGTACACTGTCTTTGCAATCCGGCATCATATTTTTGTTCCTTTCTTGACAATCTACACAATTGATTTATAAGTCTAATGCTCAGGCTGCAATAGCATAACCTCCCCGAAAACATGATTTTCTAACATAGAACTTCTCATCAACACATTTTAAAAAATTCCCTAACAAGAGAATGATCTAGGTTGTACAAGCAACAATCACCGCTTAACTACAAGATGGTTTGCAACATGCACATGTCCAAGGTCCAAATCTTCAATTCTTCAGAGCACCAACAATAACAACTCGAATTTAGCTGCACAGTAATTTAAACATCTCTGTTTAGTAGAGACAAAAAATGACGGATGCTAGTTAACCATAGGTCAGAGCAGATAAGACAAAAATGAACTACAAGATGCTAATACAAATCCAAGTTAAAGATTTAATAAATTAGTTGTAACTAGTGACCATACAAAAAAATGGATTTCTTCATAAAAAATTTAGCCCACAAAGATTTTACAATAACCAGTGAACTGGCTGAAAGTAATGTTAATATGTCAGCAAAAAATAAAGGTTGCTGAAAATGCAGATAGAAAAAAGCAGAGGCACATAATTCAATGGATATGACCGTACAATTAAAGAACAGATTGGTCACAGAGAACACCAGGTGACAGCCCCACTTCTAACTAGTGGTTAATACTTTTATATAGAATGAATAGAATGTACTACTCGTATAATAATATTAATACCAAATTATTCAGCTCATGTAAAAGTACCCAACCAAAATGAGATAAACACAACATACAATACATACAATCTGTATCATGTTTTAATTTATCGAAACTATAGAGAACCACCTTTTAGTTAGCCAACATTAGTGTTTAGGTTTATAATTTAGGATTTAAGGTTAAAGATTTACGAGTTAGCGTCTAGATTTTTAAGATAAACAAAATAATTTTAAAAAAGTTGGCTGATGTTGGCCAAAAAAAGTTGGTTACCTAAAATCACACTTTAATTTATATTCCAAATATGTAGTCTAAGGGGTCAATCAGTTGATTCAGCTTCAATAATTTCTATTATTTGATTAATGAAATGCAATTTTCTATAAAAAAGAATATGATTAAGAACGAGAGAAGATAATAAAAGGAAATGGATGGTAAGAGATCCTCTATGCAAGATCATGGGAAAAAAAAGGAGAGAGAGAGAGAGAGAGAGGGAGGGAGGGGGGATTTAAAGTGCTTTCTATGAAGTGTAGCTTACAAATCTCAACATGTTTAAGTGGGAAAGTCCTCTAAAAAGAACATTAGCTTTATACCAAATAGATGTGACAAATTTCATCACATCCTACAAAACATGCTTGTTCTGAAAATCTGTTTTATGCAAGGCAATGAAATATGTTCGACAGAAAACGGGAACATATGTGACAGAAGTATACCAAGTTACCCCGGCTCTCTCTCCTTCTCTTTTGATTCTGTTATTGAATTTGGATCCTCTGAATTTTCACTTTAGAGAGTAAAGTGTGATCTCTCATTATTGAATGGTTTCTCACTTTCTCTCTCATATTTTTTCTTGGCCCCACTTACGAAATAAATGGTGAGAGATCACACTTTACCCTCTAAAGTGAAATTTAAACTTTAGAGAATCCAAATCCCTGTTATTTGTCATCCACAGAGAGACAAAAATATTAACCAAGTAAATTTTATTCCGTTATTTATTAGCAAAATACAATTGACTAGCATTGAAATGCCCAAAATAAAGCTAAACAGTTGTGCTGACTACAATCCTGCATGAAAACCACAGAATGAATCAAGACTTGAGGATAAAGGAGAATCTTCGGCAGGAGGTATCGAGTTTGACCTTGGAATTAATAACAACTTCAATGGCTATGGATAAGTGAATAAGAGAAAAAATGAAAACTGAAATCTAAGATACATGGTCACGGGTTCAGCTCAACTATGAAAAGTGAGAGACAGTGTATTTCATTTTGGGGGAGAACAAAAGCATCTATAGATAGTTTATTCATAGTAAAGTCATCCATAGATAGTTCACATTAGCTACATTATTATTTAAATAAACCAAAATTGTTTGACAATGAAGGCTACCTAATTCAATTAGCAGGATTCACAGTCAAATCACAAACACAAAGGAAGAAAATCCATAGAAATTCCCTATAAATAAACCCACATATACAAAGGTACAAGTGAGACAAAAGGTTTATCACAAAACTCATGTAAGTTGCTGCTACCATTATACTAATAAACTTCATACCAACTAACTGATTTCCTTCTGTTACTCAATCGTAAACTAACAAAATGATTTATTAGGATTATACCCTATATCCAAAAGTAAACTCATAAACTGTTTATGAGTATGACTATGATATGCCAAATACTGTCTTCTTTGTCTGCAGCTAATTGCTTCTAGTGATAGCATTCTAACATATCTACAAATCATACTACCAAAATACACGATGAACAATTTCATTTTTATTTCAAAACTGCAAATTCCCATCGTATCTTAATTTCATGAACTTCCATGACCACTCTTCGTCCATCAAGACATCACAATCTTAGACAAAAACAAAAAGAACAATATAATCCTACGCAAATTATGCTAGATAACCATAAAACACAAGCTATATTAGTTATCATAAACAAATCAAAATAGAAGAAGAAAAAAAATAAGAAATTACCTAGTTCATTACCACTACTGCTGTTGCTGGTTTTGTGGGTTCGGTGGAGGAGGCATGCCTGGGCGAGGAGGTCCGAACACCGGAACGCCGCTGCCAGGTGGAGGAGGCATCCCAGGACGAGGCGGAGGCGGGGCGGGCATCCCTGGCCTTGGCGGAGCAGGAGGCCCTCTCACCATCTGACCAGGTGGTGGAGGACCCATAGGCCGCTGCCCAAACTGTGGCGGAACAGGGAAAGGCTGTGGAGGCCCACCACCGGGCCTGGGTGGTGCAAATTGCCCAGGCGGCATCGGAGGTGGCGGGCCTCGTGCCATTGGCGGTGGACCCTGACCAGGATACCCCGGCATCTGGCCAGGCGGCCGCATAACCGGTGCACCGCCGGGATAAGAAACTGGTGGCGCCGAAAGCTGCGGCGGGCGCGAGATCTGCGGCTGCATCATGCCGGGAGCTGGTCCACCAACACCACGGACGGGCCCAGCCAGCCCGGGCTGGGCCTGGACAACTGGAGCTGCGGGGATACCTCGGCCTGCGGCACGGCCTATGCCAGGACCGCCCATTGCGGCGGCGTTGACGGCCTTAGCGCGTGACTCTTCAGGCGGCGGAGGACCCTCGACGGTCATGGAGATAACCTCCTCGCCGCGTAAGAGAACCAGGCCAAGTGTGCGGCGGTCCTCGCGGTCTTCTCCTGGCGCGGTTTTTTTTCCCTTGGCCGGTGGAAGCTTCCGGAACTCTTCGCAGTCTCCGAGGACAAGGTTCATGTGGCGGTCGAAGGCCATAAATTTTCCGACGAGCTGGCGGCCGTCTTGGATAGTGACCCTCATTCGGTAGTTAATGTATTGAAGCATCTTGGAGCTCTTTGACATCGACATTGTTGCGGTTTTCAGTAAGGTTTTGCTCTGAATCTGAAGTTGTTAGGGTTTCAGAGCATTGAAAGTCGAAGAAGCATGAGAGAGAGAGAAGGTAAAAGCAGCTTCTCAGTGTAGTAAACTAGTAATAGTACTATACTAGGGTTTAAGAATAATTGAGAATTTCAAAAATTATATTGGGCCTATTGCATAATGGGCCCAAATTCACAGTACTCATGGCCCAATTATTTTATTCTACAAAAAATTAAGACCAAACAAAATATCTATAAAATAAAAATAGAGGAAAGTCCACCACCTACTTTATGATTCCAAAATTGAACGAAAGAGAATATATGAAAGTAGACTTATATTAATTCACCCAAAAGAAAAAAAAAGTAGACTTATAAAGATAATATATATAAATATAAATAAACAGAATATTTTTTATCATAAAATCTATACAAAATTTGGTGGGAACATGTAATTAAACCTAAAAAATTAAACCAAACGAGCCTAATATTGATTCAAATTTAGACATTTAGTGTTATATTTAAAATTTAAAATGTTTCGAAACTTAAATTAATTCAATTCAAATTTGTTTTTTTCCTCAAATTTGAACTAAATCAATCCAATTTTATTTTTATTTTGTATAAACAAATATATTTGTTCAGTCCAAACCTTTCTTGTAGATTGCAACTAGGGGTGTGCATGGCTCGGTCCGGTTTGAAGACCCGGTCCGACCCCAAACACTTTAGGAGTTATTTTGGTGTGATTTCATCGGGTCTAGGACTGGGTAAGGGTATTAAAAATAGATCCAGTCATTTTTTCGGGTCAGGTCCGGGCCATGGCTCGGCTCACCCGAAGTCGGCCCGGTAGCTTGGTCATCATACACAATTAATATTTTGTGTTATTAGTGATAGATGATGGCTATTCTTATGTGAAATTTGAGTATTGTAAACCTTAATATTTTGTGTTATTAGTTATTATAAGACTATAAGTTAATGTTTTATGTTTGAAATGCATAAGATTTTAGACTAATGCATAATATTGTGTTATTTGTATTCATTTAAATATTTGGTGTTATTAGACAATATTAGTATTGATTATGGTTATGCTTTAATTTTAGAGAAGAGTTGGTTCTTGTTATATTTTTCTAAGTGAATTTTACCATGTCAAATAATGGTTAAAATCTTGAAAATTTGGATATTTTCATATGTTAGTTTATAAGAAGGTATCAAGATAATGTAATGTTAACGGCTCGATTTTCACCCGATTTTTACCCGGTATAATCGTGGCCCGAAAGTGTATAGGTTTCATCGGGTCTAGAGTCAAGTTCGGGTCTAATAAATAGATCCGGTATATATTTCAGGTCGGATAGGTCACATCAAACCTGATTTCACCCGACCCATGCACACCCCTAATTGCAACATAGCCACCAAATCCCCTAAAAACGCCTCCACCACCAAACCTCACAAACCACATCAAAATATAGTAAATTAGTAATATAATTTGGTTCGTGCATGCATCCAAGCTTGACAATTATTATAATGATAGTACCAAGTAGAAAATGTAAGCTATCTCCAACCCTATTTGACCAAGCCCCTATTATTGTTTACTTTTGTTCATTCAGATTCCAATGTACCATTTCTTTAAATAAACTTACAAATTTTCCCTATAATAATTAGATGCCTGATATTTTCCTAAATTAATCATCAATCATTCAATAATAAATTAATAATATATATTATACGTAATAATGATCTAATTTATGTGTGTGCATTATTGCAGTACACTCACTCTGATTTTTGCATACACCGTTCAGAACTGCATCAAGGTCAAAACCTAGATCATAATAGAGTTTAAGAGATTCTTAAATACCATCATCATCACATTCACAAATCACAAGTGACAACAGTGTTTAAGGGACAGGGTCCGTGTGTGTGAGAGAGTTCAGTTCACGGTTCTGACACTGACACGCACATAAAAACAGATCCCTTGTTGCTTTTTTACTGTTTTGCATTCAATCATTATTTACAACAACAACAACCCATTAAGCTTTTCATCGGAAAGTTTAGATTTTTATCGTTTTTTTCCCCACCCTATCATCGATCACACAATGATCTGCACGGTGAAACAACCCGGAATAACAGGGATCAGAGGCTCCGGGCTTGTTTTCCGTGGAAAGGGTCCAACCCAGGTTCAGTCACGGAGTCTTGTTTTGCCTTCCATGATCACAAGAGAGAAGAGATCACAGAGATCTCTTGTTTCGGTGCAAAAGCCACTGCACCTTTCTGCTGTTATTGGTGGTGTTGGGAACCTTTCAGTGAGGCGTGAGAAGAGTGAGTTTGTGACTTGTGGTGCATATGAGGCTGATAGATCAGAGGTTGAAGGAGCAGGAGCTTCTTCTCCTAAGGTTCCATCAGAGGCAGCTAAGAAGGTGAAGATTGGGATATACTTTGCAACATGGTGGGCTTTGAATGTGGTGTTCAATATATATAACAAGAAGGTGTTGAATGCTTACCCTTACCCTTGGCTCACTTCAACACTCTCACTTGCATGTGGTTCTCTCATGATGTTGATTTCATGGGCCACAAGGATTGCTGAGGCTCCTAAGACTGATCTTGAGTTTTGGAAGACCTTGTTCCCTGTAAGTGATGGCTGGACTTTTGTTTCTTTGTTTGTTTCCTGAGAATACAATTAAATTTTGATGGCAAGAAGTGAAAGCAATGTTTTTGTTTGTTCATGCATGGAGTTTTGTTTTGTTCTGTTTTCTATTTAACAATTTTGGTCCCATCTCTGGATTTCTATGTGGTTTGACTTCAGACAAGGTTGCTGATTCTAATTCATTATAAACTATGTAGATCAATAGGATGGAGTTTTTGTCTGAGAATTTTATTTTTCATAAATAGTTTCAGCTTTTCCCTGTAATTTTTATGTATATATATATTCATAGATGAACAAGGACCTTAGTGTTTAATTTTTTCTTTATTATTTTTTGGCTTCAGGTTGCTGTTGCACATACAATAGGACATGTAGCAGCAACAGTTAGTATGTCAAAGGTTGCAGTATCATTCACTCATATCATCAAGAGTGGGGAACCTGCTTTCAGTGTACTGGTTTCCAGATTTATCTTGGGTGAAACCTTTCCGGTGCCGGTTTATTTGTCTTTGATTCCGATCATCGGTGGATGTGCGCTTGCCGCTGTGACTGAGCTCAATTTCAACATGATTGGTAAATATGCAACGTTTCTTCTGAAGAACTTTTGCTAATTCCATCATGTTCTTTTGCATTTTGTTATTTTGTCATAGCAAGAGTTTGGAGATAGGATGAGAAACTAACATGAATTTTACTTTAACTCAGAGAAATGAAAGTATGCTTTTAAGTTATTGAGTCAACATTCTTGTATTCCTATTAACACAATTTACATGTGCTATTATATATTTGAGTGCATATGCCTCTAGAGGATGTTGTCATGAATGTATTTCTCATAAGTTACCAACTAGTAGTAATTTTTCGCCCTTCTAACTTGGATTTCTTGACCTTTTTATTACAGGTTTTATGGGGGCTATGATATCAAATTTGGCATTTGTTTTCCGTAATATCTTTTCAAAGAAGGGAATGAAGGGAAATTCTGTCAGCGGAATGAATTACTACGCTTGTTTATCTATGTTGTCATTGGTAATTCTCACACCATTTGCAATTGCTGTGGAGGGGCCACAGATGTGGGCAGCTGGATGGCAAACCGCCCTCTCGCAGATCGGACCTCAGTTTATATGGTAAATAAAAGATGACTGCTCAATCTGATGTTATCCCTATTATGTTTGCTATGCCAGCTTCAATCTTCTTAATCTCTGTCTCTATATTTTCAACTGAACATAAGATGATATCTTGAAGTTTTCATGATCTTTGATTAGATATAAACAAACTATTGCCTTCTCCATTTCTTTTTCTGTCCTTTTAGGGAAATTCCAAATGAGGAGTGTTATGGGGCCAGCAACTTTTGTGATTTATAACCATCAAATAACCATCAATGATGATTTTAATGGTGTGAGATTGGTGTGAGATTTCATCCAATGGTTCACTTTTCTTTGTTGGTTACATGCTGGCCAAAATTTGAAAAAGTTGCTAGCCTCCTAAACTTTTCCATTCCAAATTATTTGATATTTCTCAAACAGTTAGCTATTTGTTTTTTGAGATACATATACATGAGAGGAGTCTCTATGTGTGAGAGTATAACTAATTTTTGTTTAGATGCAAAAGACATGTGATGAAGTACCTCACTTATGCTGCTATGCAATTAGAATTAAGTAATAAACCTATTCTGCAGCTAATTATAAAGTTGACAAGATCTGTTTAATATGTTTGAACTTTTGATTTGGAGGTATCTACTCTTTTGGTTCTGAAAACTAAATGTACGGCTGATAACTGTGTTTTACAGGTGGTTGGCGGCTCAGAGCGTATTTTATCATCTGTACAATCAGGTGTCCTACATGTCTTTGGATGAGATCTCTCCTTTGACATTTAGCATTGGAAACACCATGAAGCGTATATCTGTTATAGTTTCTTCAATCATTATCTTCCATACACCAGTTCAACCCGTCAATGCACTCGGAGCTGCCATCGCTATCCTTGGAACCTTCTTGTATTCACAGGTAAACCCGACAAACAAACTTCTTTAGTCAGTAATATTGCCATCCAAGGTGACCTGATTAGTTTCTGTAGTTCGAATTATCACCTACTTGCGATTGGTTTGAACCCACCATTGTTTATTACTTGCCTATTACCATCTCTTCTCAAGAACATGAGTGGAGAATATGAATTGGTTCCCCTTTTAAATTTGAGGCTTCTGATGGTCCCTCATCTGTTTCGACATCTTCAAATGGAGTTGCAAGTTGCAACCACCTTGGAAAAATGAAAAATAGAAAATTGCTTGTCAATATAGTAGCATATTGTATAGATGGAAAATATTAAAAGAGGTTTAAATATAAATGGTTTAAATGCAGATATGATTTATGATACGACACTAACTGTTGTTTGATCTATATAGCCGACTCCACTATTGGTATTTTATACATGCTCTGATTTTCGTTTGTACTCGCATTTCGCAGGCAAAGCAGTAGGGTGCAAACTGCAAAGAAGTTAAGAATACTCCAAGGACTCTTTTTTTTCACCTCTATCAAACTCAGCCAATTATGAGAATGTTGGTTTTGAATGGCTTGATTTTGGTAAGACTGGATGATCCGGCTATTTCTCTATTTGTGTATATAGATATTAATAATGATATGCTGAGGAACAATGTCAATTTAAAGTTGGTTAGTCTTTTTGTTTTTTTCACTTTTATTTTGGGGGGAAGAAGGGTGCTTTTTTCAGTTTCTGCATCATCATCATAAGTTGGAGGAATCCAAGTTTATATTTCATGTAGTTTGAGAATAATTTCTCAAACACACTGCTTTATAATATGGAATTTTTAATAATCCTAGTATGATGCTATTGATATGATTTGCATAACATTAATTCACTACAATGGCATCAAGGTGCTATTATATATGAACTATATATGAAGGTGCATATTAAACAAAAATAATTCCAATAAAATTCAAAGTAAGTATAAGAAGCATGCCTTTCACATAAGTTGGGGAAGGAAAGAAGAGAGACAAACCAGTTCAATGCTGGAAGCAGCAATGGAAGATTGAAGGTCCTAAAATAAAATCATTGAGCTTGAGCTAATATTGTTTCAGAGTTTCATATGCTGAAGTTTGTAGTAGTTTGTGGATGTCTGGATGATGTTTTTGAGGCCATTGAAGCCCCAAGATAAATTTTTGTGGATAAGGTTTTAAGATGTACTGGATCAATGCTCCAAAATGATTATGACAAATCCAATTAGTGCAACATAAGAATAAGTAATTAGAGAAAATCAGATAAGTGTTGAAATTGTATATTGTGATAAAATAGAGCAAAATACTAAAATCTTTAATTGGTTTTTATACTTTTTTTTTTTGAATGGTCAATTCAATTTATATCTATTATTCTCTAAACTTACACCTGTGAAACAAATTAGTAATTCTTTGCAATTATCAAGGCATAGAAACTTATGAAACATATTTAACCTAATATTTATCAAGGTTTATTTAATTTGTTGTATTATTTTTGTAAATTATGGGTATGAACTATGAACAACCAATTGACGAGGACTATAGAGATTTTGTAACTTACATCGGCTGAGTACAAAAACTAATCTCATTATCTTAATTTAACGGTGACTAAACACTAATCTTTTTACTTTATATTATCAACCTCTTTTGTGTTAGAGGAGAGTAATCCGGTATTAACAACCAATTGACGAATGACGAGTACTATAGAGATTTGGCTTAGTTCATATCAAGTTAGTAGTTACTATATATAGGATAAATTTGCATCCATACAATAATGATATAAAATCTACAAAATAATTAGTATATTTCAAGTAATAGATTATTATTTCATATGTACGAACAAAGGAAGAATGAAGACAAGAAGATACAATCCAATTTTTTGCCGCTTTTGTGACATTAGTATTACAAGACAAGATGATGGGTAAGGTAGAAGATAAGGTACTTAATTATCAAAGTTGTGACGACAAATTTATATTTCTTTGAAATGATTAATGATATCAATAACAAAGTTTGCGATCCAAATTTAGGGGTGAGCACGGGTAATGGGTACCAATTATCCGTCTGAATCCGAACCGAACCAATTAAATTGGTTCTGGAACCAACGGGTAATCGAGTCCAACCCGAACCAAACCAATAGCCTTTGTTAATGATTGATTCGGATATCGGTTTTGGGGGTGCGGAATCCAAACCAATCCGTGAACCCGATTATATATATATATATATATATATATATG
>NC_029791.2:3436776-3437958 GCF_000816755.2 Arachis ipaensis | reverse complement strand
TTAGTGCCTTTTAATGAGATTATTCACTAGTAATACGTTTGGATTTTAATGAGTTTAGTTTTTAATGTATTTGGTGTTTAACATCTTTAGATTATTTATATTGATGTTACATGTTTATTGTACTTGTTGAATTTTTAAGATAAAAAATTGTTTTTTTGTGAATTTCAAAGTCACCGGATACCCAATTACCCGAACCGAACCAATCCGTTATTAATCGGTTTGGTTTGATTCGGGTACATGCACAAAAAATTACAAATTCGAACCAAATCAAACCAATTATATTTTGATCGGTTCGGTTCTAATTTTACCTTGAATCTGAACCAAACCGACCTGTGCTGACCCCTATCCAAATTCCAAAGTATCCGTAGAGCGCTACGTAGGGGTGTTCGCAGTGCGATTTGAATCGGTTTTGAGTCAAAAACTCATCCGATCCGAACACTATGTTTACTTGCGGTGCGGTTTGGATTGGATGATTTTTTTAAAAAAATCCAATTCGATCCGATCCAATTTCGAGCGGTTTGGATTAGATTGGATTTGCGGTTTTGTAAATTAAAACAATTAAATATATATAATAAATCTCAACTTCAAATTTCAAATAACCAATAATGACATAGCAAGTCTTAACAATATCTTAAAAAACTAACGATAACATAACAACAGAAATAAAATTATAGGTTAGTTAAAATAAATAAATAAATCACATTTTGAACATAAAACATCTATTAAATAATAATAATACATGAAAAATATAAAAATATATAACAAATTGAATATGTTATAACTATAATTGTAAACATAATAATAAAATAATAATATTATAACACATTGTGCGGTTTGGATTGGATTGGATCGGTTGTGAAAAGTAGATCCAAAATCCGATCCGATCTAGTGGTTTGCAAAAAATAAGATCCAATCAAATTCGAATTAGTGCGGTTTTAATCGGTTTTCAGTTTGAATTAGATTGAATGAACGGTTTAATTTGGATCGGTTTGTATTTGAACACCCCTAGCGCTACGTACACATACGTACTTTAATAATTTTTAATGTAGTTCGTTGTGTACTTATAATAGATCAAAACGAGGGTTTGAGAAAGTAAAAAACACACTTTAGCCACAGTTGCCCTACTTGAAAAAACTGTGGCAAACATGAATTGGCCACGGTTATATATATATAGAGGATAAT
>NC_029791.2:3432639-3435910 GCF_000816755.2 Arachis ipaensis | reverse complement strand
TGAAGCAAAGATTACTGCCATCTTGATCTCCATCTTTCTCTCTTTTTTGTTTGCTTTTGGGATGATGCTATAAACATTTAACAAAACATATGAAGAAAAGTTAGAGTAGGACTTATTGTTGAAAAGATGATAGAATTTCGTCTTCAGATAGTTTAGACATATAAGAAAAAAATCGACAAAATATCTAATTCAGACCATGGATTAAATGAAAGATAGAAAAGTAAAAAAAAAATCTAAAAAAAGTTATACACATAGTGATAAAAGGAAATCTATGTATAAAAATTTTACTTAAAGATAATACATGATCTCGCAATAAGAAAATATGAGTGGGTTATTCTAGTATGATTATATTACATGACTATAATATTTTAAAAAGTGTTTCTAAAATTAAAATAACGTTTTAGTGTTGTTTTAAAAAAGTAAAAATATAAAAAAGTGTAACTTTAATTTTAACACACTTATATAATCACTATAATATAATTATACTAGAACCCACCAATATGAGTAGCTGTTTTGGCTTAGGGGGAACTTAGTGTAGTTACTAGCCCCATAAAATTTAGTCATACCATTTATCTAACCTACCCTCTAAATAAAGATGTAATCAAAATGGCCTAAATTTGAGAAATATGTAAATTAGATACTTTATATAGTGAATGGTGATAGACTTTAGTCAACTTGCATTGATATTTTTTTTTTTTTTTTTCTCTTTTTCCTCTTCATCCGCAGGTATGTACACACACGAAATGAATCAATAGAAGTCAATAATGGGCTCTCCCACAGTCAAATTTCTTTCTACCGTCCATGGCAAATTAAACAGCTTAGCCATGATGAATTTGAAGATTTTGTTGACATTTATATTGTGTGTTGCACTTGAAAAGAATAGGGTTGCCTTCATAGCCCTTGCATAAGCCCTGGCCTGTATCAGTTGCACTCTACTTAGATTTAGAGGAAAAAAAAAACAAGGTATATAATATAGAAATAAAATTTTGAGAAAAACCGTCTCTGACAATTATCTCGAAAGACAACGAGGTCTTTGACAAAAAAATTTCAATTCGCCCCTGACAATTACCTCAAAAGAACAACAGGCCCTATGCCAAAAAAAATCAATGGTATTTTTTTGGCACATCAGTCCCAAAAAAGAATTAGGGACTGGATTGGGTATTTTTTTTTCTTAGGAGCCTCGTTCTTTCGAGATAATTGTCAGGGACTGGGTGGGATATTCACTCAATAATTTTAAATGTTTTTGGAATACCGTATTAACTAGAAAAGATAAATTGAACTTGATTTTTTGTGCAATCAGAAAATGAATTAAAGAGTGACAGAGTTATGACAAAATACACTCTTCTCTGTTTTCAAACTTCGTGGAGTTCTTCCCTTCATCTCTCTTGAACTCACCATTTTAACATCTCTCAAGAAAAAAAAAATTTTTTTCTTTTAAAATTATTAGAATATCAGTGTATTTAGTATACTTGAAATTTTTCCTATAATATAATATATATGTATGGTATATATGATGATAGAAAGTGACAATCTACTTAAAATAATAAACATGTAGGACCAAATTTTTGTGCCAAACGCGGAAACTCAGAGAATTTGATTTAGTAAATGTCAACTAATGATGCTGAGTTTCTAAAAAGAGACCCTTGTCCATTACTAAAAGAATTCTTCATCATCTTCACAAGTCAATTAAAGGTTTTTATATTTATGCAAAAATATCATATAGGATGAAGATGATGATGAAGATGCATGCCAAAATAATAAGATGATATATCAATATATCCTATAGTTGTTTGTTTTTTTTTTCTTTTGTTACCAAATTTTAATATAAATTACATAAATTACCTGTGTGACAATTGTCCATTGTAAATCTGGGGGGAGCCTAACAAAATCATCAAATTTTGTTCCAATTAGAATGGGAATTGCAGTCTGCATGAATAACAATAATGATCATATTTTCAAGACAGTATAATCTCACAAAAAAATAAAAAATAATAGAGTTTAATTTTGATACATTATTAGTATAAAATGTTTAAATTAATAAATTTAAATAACTTTTTAAGTAACAAATTTAAAAATTAATTCATTTTGTTGATATAATAACATATACTGAATTATTTATGTAAATTTCTTTTATTATTATTTATCTCAATACATATTAAATAATTATTGTTTATTTAGTCACCAAAAAATAATTATTATTTAGTTATTTAATAAAGCCCCATACATCAATAATAATGTGTATTGTACTTGTTCCTTTGAAAAAGCTTTTGATGCACATGTGAAAAGCATATGAGACTATACACTTTAATTAATGATGATGTTAACTTTACGAAAGTGAATTGAATAATTCACTACTGAAGAGAAGCAATTCGAAAAGTATAGACCACGTAAAATTATAGTAATTAAATTTTCTAGTGGCTGGTGTTGGGTATAGTATTATGGTACCTGATTCCACTTTCTTGCTTCACTATACCATCCAAAAACACTGCAAATTAAAAAACACACACACCATTTATATTAGGAAAAAGAAACTCATTACTTACTTGTTCCATCACGTTACTAAATTAAAAAGCTTCCATAATAATATTAATAATATTTTGAGTTATTTTATTGTTTAACTACTTTATTAATGTCGCGAATGAGCTATAGTTCAAATGACATAATTTTTCCATACTTACTTAAAATGTTGTAAGTTCGAGTTTTATTAAATTCCTTCACTACTTTTAATTTAGTAATTAAGTTTTTTTGGTGTCAAAAACATTAAAATTAATAGATTTTTTTAAAAAAATATATGATCAAAGATCTAATGAAATATTTAATTGTCGGTACTTTTAATTTACGAAAAAATATTCTATTAATTCTAACGTTTTTTATATTGATAAAGACCTAATTACAAAATTAAAAATAGTGTAGGGATCTAATTAAAAAAAATACAAAAACCTAATTATAAATTTGGTAACATTATAAAAACTAATAGGATAATTAAATTTTAGGAAAAATATAGAGTACCAACATATTATCTGCTAATTTATTGCTAACAATAATTAATTATTATATTTTAAACACATATATAAAGAAACACATCTAGAAAATATATCTATAAAGATACTTCTATTAAACACAGTCATAAAAAAGACATTTTTATTAGACACATCCATAAAGATATTTCCATTAAACACAGTTATAAATAAGAGTTGGCAGAAATTAGCAGAAATATTGTTGGTAACGTAGCGAGATTGTAAATTTTATTTTATATATATATAAAAGAGAA
>NC_029791.2:3431068-3432595 GCF_000816755.2 Arachis ipaensis | reverse complement strand
CACATAGTCATGTATTCTTCCTTCATTATTATTAGAAATATTAGATAATACAAACTTCTTCATAAATCTTGTGACAAAATTAACCCAACATATTTCTTAATGAACTCATCACAACAAAGAACAAACCAAGAAAAGAAAATTGAAACAGAAACTAAAAATGCAAAGTGTAGCAGAACACATGCAGAGAGAAACAGAGAGAAACAGAGAAATGGAATTGAAGAAGTTGAATTAAAGAATAAGCAAAGTATATATATATGTACCTGAAACATCCCATATACTAAAAGAAATACGAGCTCCTTGAACAAACAATGTTTTGTCCATTAAATTTAGCCCTTCCATCTGCAACCCCTTCTTCTCTTGTTCATTCCCTACATATTTTATCTGATCACAAAAACCAACAGTTGAAATGTCCATATCACATTTTCAATGAAAATAAAAATAAATTTCAGTCTAAAGTCTAAACCATAGTTTCGAAGCCTATAAACTAAACACAATTAATAAAGAAGAGTTTGGTAAAGTTAGGCAAAGAGAAACTAATTGAACTAATAATAACATTATTATTATTGTAATTCATGCTTAGTTGCTTACCACAAAAGTAGTTTTTCCAATATGGCAATCACCCAATAAACTGATCTTCAAGTTAACCAAATCGGAATCCGTTTCATACCCACTTTCGCTAACCAATGTGTGGTGGAATCCCTGGTCGTGGTCGTCTGACACGGCCACGGCCAGAGAAGAATCCCCAAGGGGAAGTCTCGTATACCGAGACGATTTACTCTTCTTTCCAACAGAACAAACAAGAAGCCTATCCCAAATGAAGTGAAAAAATTGTCCAACAAAAGATACCCTTTGCAACACACCCCACCTTATATCAACCTCAACAATTCTCTTGCATAGTTGTGACATCTTCCTTCTAATCTTGTTCGCCATGGAAGAAGAGAACACCAATTGTATTATTCATAATAACAAGTAATTCTTGATAGACATGGAAAAAGAAAAAAAGAAAAAAAAAACAATAGAAGCTATATTGTTGTTTATGGTGTTGTTATGGTGTGGTGTGGTGTGTTTGGTTTTTTTTCTCTTTTTAGGTCCCACTAACTAACGCAAGGACTATAGGGGGAGTATTTAATTATCAAAAATGTTATTTGTACACTAAAATTAGCTATTAAAATCAGCTACAATATATTTGTGTATAAATACATGTGTAGTTTAATTTATTTTCAATGTATATTTATATTTTAGTATGTATTTGATACTGATGACTGACTTTAGTGACTAATTTTAATGTACACGTAGCATAACTTTTTAATTATTTGTGTATGTGACTTTGTGTGTCACTGTTTGATTTAAGGGACAGTTGACCGGTATTTTTCTTATTTGGTTTTCCAAACACTCCCTTATTGCCGGCTACTTTGTTGCTATGTGGACAAGGGTAGTTTGGGAAATTAACATTGCCGTTGGTGGGATAGCACAGGAGGAAAACACCTAACGAGGTATATGTTTAAGAGAAGGAAAATACTATTATTA
>NC_029791.2:3430235-3430895 GCF_000816755.2 Arachis ipaensis | reverse complement strand
CCACTAAATTTAATAGGATTTATATTATTCAATTTTTATAGGATATATATTTTTTCAATCCAACTATTGAATTTTATATAGATGATTTTACTCAAATTTACTAAAATTATACATTAATAAATATATCATTGAAGAATTATTTTTTTATGTATATTTTGAATAAATTTATTACACTAACTTTCAAGTATATAAAAAATGTAATCAATAATTTTGGATTGATATAAATTTTCAGCCATGTTAGAGAATCAGGACTTTTTCAGATTTTGAACCAACAAACAACCAACATTTAAAAAGTAAAATTTCATAAGACGCGTGAGGTATTTGAAAAAATGATACTTGCTAACAAAATAATGAGAGTTTAATTAAAACTACTGACCACTAAAATTTTTCTATAAATTCTTTTGAAACAATTTATAACCTATAATGTTTTGAGTTAACGATTGATTTTTTAACAGTGCTAGAGAACTAGTACTTTTTTAGATTTTGAACCAGTAAACATTCCGTATTTGAAAAGAAATGAGCGATAGAGATAAAATTTTATAAAACGCGTGTGAAATATTTGAGAAAAAATTATACTTGCTGGTTAAATAATGACTAAATTTGATTAAAACTGCTGGCTACTGAAATTTTTTAAAAAATATTTTAAAAATAATTTATAAC
>NC_029791.2:3426272-3429566 GCF_000816755.2 Arachis ipaensis | reverse complement strand
AATATATATATATAATGTTTGTGTAGATCCTGGAAGCACTTTGTAATGTTTTATCTGTGATGAGGTGCTTCTAAGATAAACAATGGAAAGCGATGTTGTTGTGGGGGTAAATATCTGGTGTGGTGAGGATCCATGATAAAGCCACCTGGCGTCCTCAGTCCTCAGCTCCTCATGGAACTTGATTACATTCTGGTCCCTCACACTTTATTATTCAAATTTTTGTTAAACTTGCTTAAGATTTGTAGCCATTATTATTCTGATTTTGTTACCGAAAAAAAAATCATTTGTACATTTAGAGAGCAATTCGAAGAGCGACTGAGACTGAGAGATAAAAATTAAAATAAGTTTTAGTATTATATTTAATTATTTAGTATAAAGTGAGACACAGAGATTAAAATAAGAATAAAGTTTTAATTTATTTTGTATAAAAAATAAAATTAAAATTAATTAATTAAAATAGAAGTATTTTAGGTATAAAATATTATTAAAATTTTAGTTTTCATCTTCAAAAATTTTAGTCTTATGTGTCTTCACTTTTTAAAAGTAGTGAAATATTGAAATTTTAGAGATATAGACTAAAATTTTAATACTAATTTTTAGATCAACAAATATAAGACTAAATCTCAATCTCTGTTTTAATATTTTAAAATAAACGCTATTTTAGTTTTAAAATCTGCATAATTAATTTTAATTTTTTTTAATTTTTATTGCTTTTTCATATTTATCATTTGTCTTTTCAATAGAAAATGGATAAATTTTTTTTCCCTTAATTTGGAGTATATATTGATATAGTCCTATCGGTGGCACTTTGAGCACTCCAATTTAATATTAGAGACTCATGGGAGGAAAAAAAACCTTCAAGATCAAGTTTAATTATGATTCAGTTATAGATATGAGTGAAAGAAGGCAACTATAAATGTTTTTCCCAAAGGGGAAAAGAAAAAAAATATAGTAAAATTCTGTATCGTGCTTGGTGATTTTAGTGGAGGGTCCATTAACTATTGAGGCCTTCAATAATCCAATTATCCACTTCATACTCAAATGCTGCATAAATATATGCATTATAATTTCATTAATTTGAGTAAATCATATTGTAGGCTAGTCAAAATGAGTCAAATTTATTGGGCCATTTCGTTTATATATTTAAATGGGTGAGTTTTGACTCTAAAATTAAGTCCGTTTAAATTTTTGGCTAAACGGGCTGAACCCGATTAATTCAAAAAAAGTGACGGGTTAAACAGGCCAGCTCGCAGGCTAAATAGATGGTCCGTTTATTATATTTTTGCATTTCTTAAAAAAATAGTACTTTTAGCTGATTTTTTTTCCCGATCCGACTCGAAAATCTGACCCATCAACTAAATAAATATTATTTTTAAAAAGTTTTTGACTTAAAAGTGATATTTTTTATCAAAATATTATTCAAAAAATAAAATAAAAAAATAAACGGGTTGGCCTGTTTAATCCATCGAACTGACCATAAATGGTTCAGCTAAAAAATTATGGCCTGTAAATAAAACGAATTTAAACGGTCCAGTACATTTAATTCTAAATAGACTGATTAGCGCCTTTGACAACTCTATTATATAGAGCTTTTAAATTTAATTAAGGCCATATATATACCTTATAATATAGAAAACGTTCGTTTCAGGTACTTCATATGATAGTCTATTTATTTTAGTTGTTGTTTTTAATAATGTATATATTTTATAATAATTTTATAATTAAAATTAACGATTAAAATTATTGAATTACCGTACACTGTGAAGTACTTGAAATGCATCCTATAATATATTTTATTAGTAAGACACTTGCTCATAAACATTAAAACAAAAATAAAAATTTAGCATGTTAAACACTTCTAATATAATTCATTAAGTCAATAACCAAGCTTATAGCATCAAATAAAGATGGATGTTTACATTTGAGTATAGCCCTTTTCCTACAACTACAGTGACAAATAAACCAATAATTAGGTATAATATAATCATAATAATAATAACAACAACAACATAACATATTAAAGGGTCAATTAGATAAATTAAATCACTAAGTTGTAGAAAACCCTAGCAGAGAAAGAGTACGTACTCCGTACTCAAAGAGAATGAGAGAAGGAGAAAGCGGGGGCGAGCGGTTGAGGGTAGGGTCAATTAGATTATAGTATTTAATTACTAATTTCACATTTGAGTTTGCTAATACATAGAAGACTCCATATTGTTTATGTGAGTTTAGTAGAACATCAATATCTCGGTATGATTAATGACAAATTATGGAAAAATATAAATGCTTAATTATCTGATTGGTGGATCTAAATCCAAGTTAATTAGCATAATCTTCTATTCTATTTGGTAAGAAAAGGTAAAAGCTGCTATGAGCCTGCAAACATTGTATATATGATCTATCTTATTCTTTCCCCTTGCAACAGAAACTTTATGATTAAAAAACACATTGCACATAAAATTAATTATAAATATGTCAAATTTTGATTGGTTGTCTTGAATCTCCCTCTTAACATATAATACTTTCACTTGTATGAATATTTTTTAAGATTCCATCATTTGATGCACCAACCAATCTCCATGATATTATTTGCTTCGCCCGTTTTCTACTATATTGTAGGGGTGAGCACGGTATTGAGTAGCCGATTATCCGTTCGGACCCGAATCGAACTAATTAAATTGGTTCTGAAATCAACGGTTGGGTCCAATCCGAACTAAACTAATGACTTTTGTTAGTGATTGGTTCGAATATCGGTTTTGGGGGTGTGAAATCCGAACCGACTCACAAACCCGACCATATATTAATTAAATAAAAAAATAAAAAAATATATATGATTTTTTCATTAGACAATGATTATTTATTATTAATATGTTTGGATTTTAATAAGTTTAGTTTTTAATGTATTTAGTATTTAACAGTTTGGATTATTTCTATTGATGTTACATGTTTATTGTACTTGTTAAATTTTTAAGATAAAAATTTGTTTTTTTTTTATGAATTTCAAAGTCATCAGGTACCCAATTATCCGAATCGAACCAATCCGTTCTTAATCGGTTTGGTTTGGTTCAAGTACATATACAAAAAAATGTAAATCCGAACCAAACCAAACGAATTACATTTTAATTGGTTCAGTTATAATTTTACCATAAATCCAAACCAAACCGACTCGTAGTCACCCTACTATATTGTTCTTGCTAACAAGTTTACAGAGTCTTCTTAGGGTGTTATAATATTTAGACAAACTAACAAAATAAGTGAATAAAAAATTAAATAAAAGGTAAAGATAAATATAAGAGA
>NC_029791.2:3408782-3426094 GCF_000816755.2 Arachis ipaensis | reverse complement strand
ACTCTGATTAAAAAAAATTATAATTTGATTTAAGAATGATATCTTTTAATTTAACAGATTAAAAATTAATTTATTGTGAATTAGAATTTTATTTAAAAAAAATTTATTAGACAATAAATAATAAATTGTTAACTTGCTATATACATAGATAAAACTTAGATTCGAATACTCAAATTAATTATATATATTGTTCAATAAGTTGTTAGGCTTAGCTTCTATTGCATGGTGTCTTATTCTTGAAAAGATGAATTAATTGTGATTCACGAAACCAGCAACCTTAGCACGAGACGAGTTCGTGGAAACCAATTTCACTTTTTCCAATCTTTCTCACTTTAATTTCTGTAAGAGAAAAGCACCACCACATGTGTGTACATCACATATCTCAAACCTAAGTAGTTTCAATTTATTATTATTAAGGAATCTTACTCCAAACAATGTCCAAGTTAAAATACAATACATCAAATTGAGATTTTCATTTAGAGTAATATACTATATGTATAAATAATTTTGTAATTAAGTTCAATTAAGTTAGTATAAAACTTAGCGGAAAAAAAACATGCATATGTTATTATTCTTTTTTTTTAATGTTTTTTCTAGCACACAATTTTTTGTTAAAGACTACAAAAAATTATTGATATAACACATAAATTTTGTATATAATACATAAATTTTTGTACATAATACACAAATTTTTATTGTGAATATATTTTGTTAGTTAGGTGCTATGCGTATTTTATTGGTTAGGAAAAAAAGAAAATGAAAAGGACGAACATGATGATAATGATAATAAAAGAGAATGAAGAAGAAAAAAAAAAAGAAATTAAACAATAACAATATCAATATATCGAAGAAGTATGCCCATTTGTGTCCGAAAAAAAAAAGGCGGGCGAGAATTTAGTTAAAAACTTGGTTCAAAATATGCTTGGACACTTTGCATGTCTGTTTCATTTATTTTTTTTTATTAATGGTATTTTAAGATCCAAAATATCATTTTTTAAAAAATTCTTATAAGCAAAAACATATGACATGCCCTTTGGTTCTTTTTATGATAATATTATTGTATTCATTTGGTACTAAGCCTTTAGATTTGTATATAGATTAAAGGTTTAGTTCAATAAGTATCAATAACTATAAAGATCAACTAAAACCACCAACCTAGCTAGCTAACTTTTATACTATTTGTTTATTTATTTATTTAATTTTATCTTGTTAGTTACATAGATTGTGGAGTTTGGATAATGAAATGATGAAAAGTTTTCCCACCAAACGCTATAGTAAATATAAATAAATAACTCATCAGAATAATTATATTCCACTATAAGACTAGAGTTCCACATATAAAAGTAGTTTGGTATTATGGATAATGACGTAGATTAAGATTCTCGTAACTCATGGTCATTTAATTAACTACAATTGGTTTTTCACAAAAGTAGTTAGATTTTCATGAGTGTCTGTACTTAGTTAAATTTACAAAATCAGTTAAATTTACAAAATCAAATCCAACTAATTAATTAATTAATTAATATCTTGACAAACTTTCGATTGTGTTGAAAGCTTTTCGCCAAATAGGGTTAGTTTGGACATTATTTAATTTCTCCAACAAATTAAAGTTTCTGCCTAATACGTGTCTCTGATTTAACCCAACATGAACAATGCAATTGGGAACTAAAATTTGAACAGATTCCATTTTCTTATATTAGAATTCAATCATTAATCTAATGTCCTTCAAAGCTTGTGCACAAACATGATCACATGTTATAAACATATATTGTGATTTGTGTTATATTTTTTCACCTTTATACTAATTTTTCTCCAAATTCAAGTATTATATATATACTTTATATAAACTCATACTTCATCACCATGCATTGTCCTAATATGTTCCATAATTCAATATTTGAAATCATATTTTTACCTTTGGATCTTGTTTAGTAAACACACATGTGAATGTCTAACACTAATCATTCATAAATAAACAAATGTACATACATTATTGACATTATTTTTTTTTTAAATGGTGCAAACTCATAATAATTTTATAGGGCTAATAGTCAAAATAATTTCTGAAAAATAATATATACATCAATTTAGTCCTTAAAAAATAGATGTCTCAAATTCTTCCTTGACTGTAATTCATATTATCTTTTCGTTAGTATAATACATGTAACATGTTAATGATTAATTCGTCGCGGATGTGAGCTCCATTTAAGGGTCTATCGCGGAATTTGAACCTCCGACACTTATTTAAACGGACGAGACTCGATCCACTCTAATTGGTTATACAGTTATATCTTTTATTGACCATTAATCCAAGTTTCATAACATTACAAGAAAGGCAATTTTTCTTTGGGTTAGGTTAAGTGTTTAATGGGTTTTTTCCTTGGTGTAAGAGTTTAGGCTTAAGTTGTTAAAAACTAAAAACCTAGGTTGGGCCTTAAAAGCCCAATTTTGAAAAATGGAGGCCCAGTTTGAAAATGAGACATTGGAAAATGATGTTTGACATTGCTAAAAACTAAAAAGCAGTAGAAGAATAGAAAGAGAAAGATCATGAGAAATGGGACAAGAGAGTGAAGTGAGAAAGGCAAAGACATGGTAGAGGTTCTTCTAGCATCATCACATCTACTTCACTGTTCATCTTATCCTCCTACATCTTGGTAACAACATTTATTCTAGTGATTTTGTTTCCCATAATTGTGGAGTGAATTTTACTTGTTAATTCTTAATATGCTCTATGAATTTTTAAGGTTGCACCTTACATGTTTGTGTAATTGCCACATCTGTCTATAATGGAAGATATAAATATTTAGTGTTGTGCATTTGAAGTGTGTCCAAATATGGTGAAATTATGGTTGCATATGATGCAGGAAGGTTTCAGGAACAGGAAGAGGAGCATATTTGAAGTGTTCATTGGAGCTGAGGAGGAGTAGTAAGGTGGTTCTGAACAAGAAAGTTTTGTTATCTGGCCTTGCTGCTTCCTTCATACTTCTCTCTCCTCCACCATCTCAGGTTTCTTGTTATGAGATTGCATTCAGATTTTAGTTTTAGAGCTGCTAAAATCTTTTTGTGGAGCTACTTCACTCTTGGATGTTTTAATTTTTTATATTCAACATTTTGATTTTTTGCCTTATTGAAGTTCATATAAAAGGGTGGATTTACCTTCTTATTTCATGAACAGTCTGTTGCTACAGATTTTGTTCATCAACAAAATATATGTCAGCTTGCCAATGCTAGTGAAAATTCAGTTGCCCTACCCTTTGAGAATGATTCTGATGGAAAAGGTGCAAACCTAATGATGATGAGAGGTATGACAGCCAAGAATTTTGATCCTGTAAGGTATTCAGGAAGATGGTTTGAAGTAGCTTCGCTTAAACGTGGATTCGCCGGTCAAGGTCAAGAGGACTGCCATTGTACTCAGGTGTGGAATTTAGGAAGATTATATTATTAACTTATTAACAATCATTGAATTCTAAGGCATAGACAGAACGTAAGGTTCTCAATTTTGATTGTTTATTGGAAATGAGTTCAATTATGTCATTCATGAATTATGATAACATTCTAGTGCATGTTAGACACAAACCTGTCATTTACTTGGGTTGTTATGTTTCTTTGGCATACATAAAGTTCTTGATATTATGTACTAATGACATTTCAGGGTGTATATACATTTGATAGGGAAGCTAAGGCTATTCAAGTTGATACATTTTGTGTTCATGGAGGCCCTAATGGATATATAACCGGAATTAGGGGGAGAGTTCAATGTCTATCAGAAGATGATTTGCAGAAAAATGCAACTGACCTAGAGAAGCAGGAAATGATTAAAGAAAAATGCTATCTCCGCTTTCCTACATTGCCATTCATCCCTAAGGAACCTTATGATGTCATTGCTACTGATTATGACAATTTTGCTCTTGTTTCAGGAGCAAAGGACACTAGTTTTGTTCAGGTATTACTCAACTGCATAAATATAGCCCCTTTCAAGTACTTTTCGTCATTTGTTTTCCCATGACATATCCGAATTCAGAGGCTAAATACTAATCTGCCACGGATCTGAACTCCATTTAAGGATTTGTCATTGTCTAACTGATTGCTACATACATTAAGACGAGATTTGAAGTCTCGACGCTTGTTTAAGCGGACTCACTCAATCAAACCAAGTTGGTTTCATCATTATTTAGTTGAGTAGAATAGAGTTTTCTGAAATAACAATAATGCTTAGAAATTGCTCAAGTCTCAGGAATGCAGATTTCTTAAATAACAATAATGCCTTAGAAATTGCTTAAGTCTCAGCAATGCATATTAAATTATACTACTCTTATAACAAAAGTACTCAATATCATATAATTTAAATCTCAGAAAGGTTAGCATTCACTCCAAATAGAATCGTATCATGTATTCATGTTTAATATCGCCTAATCTTAGTAGAGTTCGGTGTAATTTACCCTATATGTTATGTCAATCTTTTTTTATTGGGATTCATTTTCCGGTTTTGAATACTACAGATATACTCAAGAACACCTAACCCTGGACCTGAATTCATAGAGAAGTACAAAGCTTACTTGGAAAACTTTGGATATGATTCAAGCAAGATCAAAGACACGCCTCAAGATTGCGAAGTAATGTCGAACAGTCAGCTGGCAGCTATGATGTCCATGCCTGGAATGCAGCAGGCACTAATAAACCAGTTTCCTGATCTTGAACTTAAGGCCCCTATTGCACTTAATCCCTTCACAAGTGTATTTGACACTTTCAAGAAGCTTCTTGAGCTTTATTTTAAATAGTAGCTTATACCTATAATCCAATTGAGTTGCATCATGTTTTGTTCTTTTGTATTATATTTACTAATAATAGTATGCAGTCTTGTATGTAACAAATACCAATCCTTGATGGAAGCTATGAAGTATGAGCTACCCATATTTGGTGACATAACTGGTATATGCTTTCAGCTATCTTCATTCTTCCTCTTTTGAAGATGAATATGAATGGAAATATGGAATGAAAAGTTGATTATATTTTTAATATTAATTTAGATGATAAATGATTTCAAGTATCAGAATTGTTTTTGTAACTACTTTACATAGCCATGATAAACAAAAATAAAGTTTTCTTTGATCAACTGTGGTCGGCCATGTGAATCGAATGAAATTATTATATCCCATATGAATTAGGATTTAATTTTTATACACTGTTAGTACAAACTTCAAACAAAAGTTTTGCATATCATATAATGTTGTATTAACAAAAATATTTAATATATTCATTTGTTATCTTAATTAGCTTTTTAAAACACAAATATCTAATTACATTACATGATCAAACACTTTCACTTACTAGTTCCAAGTTGTCCCCATCTACTCCTATGTATCCTTAGAATCCACGAAATGGATAAAATAGCAAGGAACTAGACCAATGACACTTCTTAGTTTCTGGTTTGTTACACTTTATGTTCTTAGTCATCTTGTGAAATGGAATCTAGTTCCTAAAAAGGGTACAAGTATAAACAAACTACACGTGATTGACACCACCAAACTCCCTGAAAGAGGGTCCACCAAGGGACCAATGGTGGTGGTTTCTGGAGAGTAAAGGCACAAGTTCTTCAGAGTTTTCTGTCTCCTTTTCCGGCTTTCTGTCCATAGTAGAATAAAGGGAAGCAAGGATGTAAAGTGAAATTGCAAACAAGAGTTGTTACAGGCAAGGTAGAATATTAAAATCGTAACGATATTTAAATTGTAAAATCATCCGAATTAGTCGAGATTTTTTAAAATCGATTAACTCATTCAAAATTGTAATATCAAAAGATTTTAAGAGTTAAATCGAGATTCTAACTACTACGATGGTTACATGTGATAAAATCCTAAAAATGATCCTATAGAAACACATTTTGACTTTTGAGTCCATTTTATTCTTGTAAGAAACTTCCTTTGATAAGTAATATGTAAATACTTTTATAACTAGTGTTTATTGAGCTTGGAATATATGCTAGCATAAAATACTAGGGATGCCAACGGGGTAGGGTGGGGGCGGGGGATGCCTCCCTGCTCCCCATTCCTGCCCTCAGATTTGCTCTTCATCCCTGTCCTCAGATTTGCTCTCCATCCCCGTCCACATTCCCCGCCATGGGGAAATATTGCTCCCCATCCCCATTTTCCACGGGTCTCATTTTCCGCGGGACCCCATTTCCCATCTATCAGATAGTTCTAACTAATTATTAACTTTCATATGATTAGAGTTGCAAGTATCCATCATATACAAAAACAACAAGATTTTATATAAAAAGTCTAAATGACACAGTAGGGGGGACGCAACGACGAGCCAAAGGACAAAGCAGTGGATGAGGTGGGAGACGCGGCAACAAAGAGGAGAATGGACATGACGGCAGAGTTACGAAAAGGAATGCTGCAAATAGAAAGCACGACGCGGTGAGGGTGAGGTGTGACGATGCGGTGAGAAGGGAGAGTGGCGAGGGGGTGGCTGCAGAGAGGTTGGATGGAGTATAAATAGTATTAGGGATCTCTGAATTGAAGAAGGATTATGTAAATGAAGATTAATGTGAAAAATGACTAAAAAACATATATAAGAAATAAACTATTAAAGATAATTCAGTAAATTTATAAATTTCGGAGAATAGCGGGGATGGGGCGGGGATCCCCGCTCGGGTCCCCACGCTTGCCTCGGGGGAATTTTGTCCCCCATCCCCATCCCCGCGGGGAAAATTCCCCACGGTCAGATCTCCATTCGGGGCAGTCTCTGCAGGGATCCCCGCGTCTCGGGGAGTTTTGCCATATCTATAAAATACTGTGAAATTAAAATGTATTACACTGGATATTGGCACTTTAGACTAAATCAAAATACATGAACAACATGATTGACAACAAACTTAGAATGCATGGAGTAAGAGATGAATTCTGCTGCATTTTGGTTTATTTTACTAACAAGTGTTTATGAATTACTTCAAAGTAAAAGTAGAACTCAATGATAAACACAGATTTGGTAAACAAAGCAAAATAAGTCCTCAAACTCCTCAAGTAGCACCCAATATAGAAACAAATCACAAAATAGATAAAGCTAACCAAAACAAAATCATCCCAAAACATGAAAAAGCACTGAAAAATATATAGTTAGCCTACTATCTCTTCCTTGCTATTGAAGACACCAAAATGCAACAACAACCTACTTAAAAAGTAGTGGAAAGATAAAGCTACACTTTTACCTTTCACATGAATCCTATCTCATCCACTCAACACTGAAAAAGAGTCCAATATAATGGACCTATCAATCATGTTCCTAGGAGCATGTTGATGAAACTTAAAGTAGTTAAAAGGGTGGTATAGTTAGTTAGACATTTCCATTTCCTTTTTTCTTAACTGAAAGCACATGAAAGCAGTGATCATGTCATTTACATATATGCCATGCACTTTATATAGAGAGAGCAAAAGGTGAAGGATTCTTGTGAAACCACATCTTCTTGAAATCTAAAGAAAAATGCCTCACAGTCTCTGCAGTCTCCCAACTAGGACAAAACCACAAACAACCCTTCTCTCAACCAAACAAATCATGCACAAATCCACTACCATTGCCACAAATGACATGAAAGTAACTGCAGAATTTGCACCGGTGCAAATAGGCACCAGAGGTACAGTAGCATCTCTTATAATGCAAGAAATCGAGTACTTCAGCCGGATCGAATCAAATTCCCAAGACAGGTCATATAGGAGCAAATCTCAAATTACAGAAGTTGGTTCCTCAGTTAGCACAAACTCTAGAGCAACCACAATTGTGTCTCCAGTTGAAAGTACGAAGAAAAAGCGGCCAAGTAGCAGCAAGCTCCTATCTAGCATGTGTTCTATGGTGGATGTATCAAACAACAATAGGTCAAATGGTACCAACTCTGCTTTCAGTTACAGGAATCTGAAGTCAGAGATACAAAATTTTCAGGTTTAGATTAACCATGGTTTAAATTATGCTCTCTGAGAGCTTTGAGAAACCGAGCTTCTTAAGACGACTTGCTAAAGGAGTAGCCCAAGCCTTATCTGCATTCCCACATCTTATGTCCACAACTTCAACAATGTTAGGTATCTTCTTATCATTCTTCTCCCTGGCAGGACTTCGGTCGACTGGGAAGTTATCATAACCAAGTATTGGAATTCTGTGTGTACTTCTGCCACTAGATTTTGTTTTCTGCACTGCCTTACTGGGGAATCTATGGTTTGTATTTGTGCTTTTACTGCCTCCACTGCTACTTGCTTCATCTGATGATTTTCTTGGTTGTAGTCTTTTCGGCGTTGCACCAGTACAGGCAACCGAAACAGGAAGTGTTCTGTGCTTAGTTCTTGAAGGTACTTGTTTGTGTGGTGTTGAAGAGATTTGATTCAATTCCCTTGTCATTAAGGAACCGATTGTTCCGGTGGTTCCTAGCTTGATGGATCCTCCTCCACCCTTAATACCTTCTAGATTCTGAGGCATTTTCTTCTTCTTAGCACCAATAAACGATCCAAAATTGTTCTAATCTTTGAAAATGGATACTCCTAGAAGATTTATTCAATAATCTGTTGCACATTTGATGTCACCAATGAATTCAGATGTAAATGGTATGTTAAAATTCAAGTCATAATGTGATTAAAATTCTCCTATACTAACATGTAGTTTTCATCTTCCATATACCATGTCAAGATTGGGGGAAAAAGTGATAGAAATACATGAAATTAGTTCAGCATCAAATCAATAACAAGAGAACAGCAAAATTCTAATAAAAATAAATAATGTGAACTGATGGACTTAGCTTCAAGATGTTTTATACAATAAAACAAGAAATCATTTTTTATGAAAAGATAAACCAGAAAGCTTTTTATAAAAAAATATATAAAAAAGTTCATATTGTTAAATTAGTGAAAAGTGCAGATATCTAACTTCAACCATTGTAGACTGTGGATCATGATCTCTACAAAAACAGGACTACAACATAAAAGATGTAGATACACACACACAATACTCATGAACCACACATCATAACCTAAGGATAAGAATGGCAACTCAACTACAATCAGTGTCCGTGATTTTGAAGGGAAAAAAAAAGAAAGAAAAAGAATCAAATGGAAAAAGAGTTCACCCAGAAAACAGAAAAGGATGGAGATGAATCAAATCTCCAAAAACTATCCATAAAAGCAGAATCCATAGAAGGGTTAAAACTGAATCCAGCTTCAAAGAGCTTTTCACTAAAGACAAAAAAACCAAACTTGAACTAGAATAAATAAATTATAATAAACAGAGGGGAAAAATACTTTCAATTCAATAAAAATGCTTCACATTACTCGTAATAGATTAGTACTTTGATACCAAAAAAAAAAAAAAAACACTTTTTTAGATCTTAAGATGGAAAAGAAAAACGCATAAATGATCAACAAAGTTGAATACAGAGTTGGTAATCGTACCCAGAAGGTCACACGGCTCTGAAAGTTTTGAAATTGCAGATTTGGAAGAGAACCCAAAAACAAAAGTAAGAAGCTTTTGTTTTGGAATGGAATTGGAGGCAAATGTGTTTGTGAAAAAGGGGTGAAAAATATGATCTTGGAAAAAAAAAGTCATATAACGTAAGTAGGTGACATTATTTTTGGACACACTTGATGTGTCTCATTTTGGAGTTAGTGTGGAACTGTGGATCCAACTTATGTTTGATTTGACTTATGTAACTTTATCATTATGGCCGGTGTAATAGAGTTAATTTTCCCACCAAATTTTCACAGTTCATTATATAGATATCAATTTGTAATCAATAGCATAAAATAGTGGGTGCAAAATGAAAATTCAAAAAGAAAATTAGATTAGTTGTTGATGTTACTGATGTGATTTCCTCTTTTTGTTTTCCTCCTGTCTTTTGGGATCAGATTGTGCTATTTACATAGCATGACAGAAAATGAAAAAATATATAAATAAATAAAAAAAAGACTATGAAAAACTTTTGAAAAATGTTATGTGTGTATATATTTTTTACACACTTTTTTAAAAACCAAAAGTGATTAATAAGAAGTGAGAAAATAAAAAAAAATTTCTTTTTTGGAAATGAATCATGTTACAATTTAGTGGTTACTGTTAAAAAAAAAAAAAAAAAAAGAGGTTCAAGTCTCAGTTTTGTTAATCTGATGCATGCATTAGGAAAGTCAACAGCTTTTTGATCATGAAATACTGGAAGAGCACAATAGAAAAATTCCGATACTATCAAACACAGGCCAATTGATGTATGGTTTCATAAGAATCTGTCTTCAATTTAAATGAAAATTTTAACACTCATACTTAATTTTCCCGGAATCGTTTACTCATATTAACAACTCAACAACAATATAACATAACCTCAATATAATTTTCTTTCAAGTAATTTCAACAGTATTATAATAAAATACTAAGAAGAAGAATAACACTGCAAAATTGATATATATTTTATTATCCTTTATTATACTTGCATAATATTAAAGAAGTGAAGATTCTCCATCTATGCCCATATTAGTTTATGAAATTCCCTTAGGAAAAATAACAGATGATTTGTCTTTATATAAACAGAGATTTCCTAATAACTTAGTTGTTAAGTATGTATATTGGTGATAGAGTTACTTCTAAATTGGAGAAATTAAAATTCATATTGAATTACCTTGACTTTCAAAAACTTGAGTTATATGATATGCTTTTAGTCAATTTTAATATATAATAATAGAAATTTCAGTACACATTGTTAGCAAGACCCTTGCTAGATTAACATCTTAAGAGGCAATAATTGGCGTTGACTCAAGTCTCAAGGTTCTGGAAAATTATCAGCCACCAATAATTGTTCAACCACCATACTAGATTCTCTTTCATTGCATTATGGTGTGTTTTTCTTTTGCAGTCCTTTCTCTTATCCTATTGATTTTTGTCTCAAATTTTATTCCATGCACTTACCATAATCATAATAGATGGGAGATGAGAATCCTAATGGCCTTGCAATGAAGATTAAAGCAATGTTGGAGAAGGCAGAGCCTCTCTTTACAGATAAATGCTGCATCTACAGGGTGCCCCATGAGATCCACAAAATAAATGAAGATGCATACACTATTATTTGTTGTTGCTGGAGAATCAAGTCCCTTTCTTTATTCTTGAGAAGCTTTACAATCTAGCTTTTCCTTCTACATTGAATAGTGGCAACCCAAGCCATCCTTCATTACTAAGTCTCACTCTTCTTTATATAGTTCCTTCTGATAGTATCATTTCTGGTAGTGATCTTGGGCTATTCTTATCCAATGTTGGTAGAATATCTCATTTCACAGATCTATCAAGAAAGCTTCTATTAATATCCTCTCACTTATTCCAACCATCAGCCTCTACACGCTCAAGAGGAGCAAAGTTAACACACATTTATACTGCAACTAAGTTGAATGAAGCTGGTGTGAAGTTTGAGATAAACAAAAATAATACTCAGTGCTTACTAGACTTGGAAATTTCAGGTCATAGTTTTAGAATCCCATTTATTAGAGTGGAGGACTGGACTGAAGTTGTTTTGAGAAATTTGTTAGCTTTTGAGCAAAGTCACTGCATCGACGAATCCTATCTCGCTGACTACATTGCTGTCTTTGATTTCCTTATCAACACGGACAAAGATGTAGATTTGCTGATTAAGAAAGGAATAATTGAGAATTGGTTGGGTGATAGCAATGCAGTGGCTGAAATGTTCAATGGTCTTGCAGTGAATATTCTCTATCCAGATTTTAATGAGCAATATTTTCACATTTCTGAAGCCTTGAACACTTTCTGTAATCACCCTTGGAACAGAAAAGTAGCAACTTTGAAGCGCGACTATTGCAACACTCCATGGAAGACAGTGGCTTCCATTGCTGGAATTTTTCTGCTTATTCTCACTGTTATTCAGACAGTATTTTCCATCCTCCAAGGAGTACACTAGTACTAGATTAATATTTGTGTTGTGTAACTTGGATTGGATGATTATATGTTCAGTGCTCAATATGGTGTGGTAGATTTGATATCTTTGTAATTTGCAAGAATTGAAATGTTTGTTATGAACATGTCTATAGTAGTAGTCAGAACTTAGACCTCCAAATTGCACTCAAAAAAAGAAGAAAAGAAAAAGAAAAATAACAAACTGGTGTCTTAATTTCACAAACATATGACTGCTTGAATGTGCTATAATTTTAAAGTATTTGTCTCCTACATATGCCCACCAATTTGTGAGAAAGAAATGTTTAAAAACTGTGATTAATCACATGGGGAGAAAGCCTTCAATAATTAATTCACAATAAACTAAAAACATGAAAAAGAATCATTACAGTTTACAGATTTAAGAAAAAAAAATCTATTTATTAGTGAGGATTAAAATACAACTTTGCATGATGTAATATAAAACTAATAAAATCAGGATAACTTGCTATTTTGGCAAAGTTTTAAAGAGCATTCATGATACCTTCATTCACCTTTAATAAGCATTTTAAAATGGTCTAAGCAGAATAATTTGTTGAGTGAAAGTTTAAAGGAGCTATTAACTGTAAAGAAACTGCTTTCATCTAAAATGAATAAAATTTGAACAGAACAAAATATGCATGAGAAAGTNTATAAGCCACCAATTAATTGTTCAGTTTTCCATTTGTGTCACTTTTGTTTTTTCTTTTTAAAAGACAGATTCAAGACATAATAAAACATTCTTTTATATTCTTATTCTAAGAAGACCACTCCACACTAGCTTCTTTTAAGTCCTTCTCTGTGCTTTTAAACTTTGTCTCAAATTTTATTCCCTGTAGTAACCATAATCATAGTAGATGGAAGATCATGAGAGTCATAATCCTAATGATGTTGCAATGGAGATTAATGAAATGTTGGAGAAGGCACAGCCTCTCTTTAGAGATGAATGCTGCATCTACAGGGTGCCCCATGAGATCCGCGGCTCCAATCCAGATGCATACACTCCTAGAGCTGTTTCCATTGGTCCTTTTCACCATGGAGATCAAAAGTTGCTAAAGATGGAGGACCAGAAAAGAATATATTGCAGACAATTCATTGAAAGATCCGGGACGAAGAGCTTGGAAAGTTTCGTGAGTTGCGTGCAAGAGCTCGAGCCACAGGTTCGTGCTTGTTACTCAGATGACATCAAGCTAAGTAAAGAAGAACATGTTATGGTGATACTGGTAGATTGTTGCTTCATATTGGAGCTTTTACTCAGGTTCTTTTCTGAGGAGAGTAAGGAAGATGATTCTATTTCATTATTCCCATGGTTAGATGAATACTTAAGATGGGATTTGTTGTTACTTGAGAATCAAATTCCTTTCTTTGTTTTTAACAATCTATATGATCTCGCTTTCGCTACTTTAAATGGTGGCACTGGCCACCCTTCATTACTAAAGCTCATTCTTGGTTATTTTTTTGGTCCTTATGATGATACTGATTGGGATAGTGGCAGTATAGAACATTTTACAGATCTGTTAAGAACCTTTCACTTGAAACAATCTATAAGTCCACTTTCAAGGAAGAAGGAAACTCTGCCATTCCTTAAGAGTGCAATCCAGTTACATGAAGCAGGAGTGAAGTTTAAGGTAATAAACAAAAGGAGTCTATGCTTACTTGACTTGAAATTTTCAGGTCACACTCTTGAAATTCCACAGATTGAATTAGAGGATAAAACTGAAATTTGGTTGAGGAATATGGTGGCTTTGGAACAATGCTACTATCCTGATGAGTCCTACATCACTGATTACACTGCAGTCCTTGATTACCTTATTAACACAGAGAAAGATGTTGATTTCTTGGTTAACAAGGGGATAATCATCAATTGGTTAGGTGATAGCAAGGCTGTGGCTAAATTGTTCAATGGTCTTGGGAAGAACATTATCCATGAAACTTTTAATGCCGAGTATCTTCGTATCTGTAAAGACTTGAATGATTTCTGTGAACATCCTTGTCACAGAAAAGTAGCAACTTTGAGGCGCGATTACTGCAACACTCCATGGAAGACGGTGGCTTCTGTTGCTGGAATTGCTCTTCTTATATTAACTGTCATTCAGACAGTATGTTCTATCATCCAAGTAGTTCAAGGTTCCTCCAAGTAATGTTTGTGAAGTTGCAGAGATCAAGCTAAATTAATTTTTGCTATAACATCTTTTTGTATTTTAATTTCATTGCATATGATATGGCTGCACATTGTACTTTGTATTCTCATTGTTGTTGTAATGGTTATTGTTATTCAAATAAACATGTTCTATCAACATGATTAAATATTTATATGACATAACAATTAACATGAGTTAAAAGCATATAGAATTCTTAATAATAAATGACTAATTACATTTAGATGTATGATAAGAAGAACTAGTAAAAGTGAATAACAAGAAGTACAAATCAACATGCCATAACTTGCATAATAAGTAATACACTAGCTATATTCATTAAGATCTCAAGAATTTTATTATCTAAATAGAAAAATTTTCCTCCAAGGACTGACCTTGGAAACAACCCCAGCCTCTGAACCATAACCAATTGCAAAACCATCCAACTTAGACTCTGTGAGGACAATCTCAGTTCTAATGACTGCAGCTTTGTCCTCCACAATCTTGAGTTTCTCTCTTAGCTTAGAAGCTTCTTCGTTCCAATACTTCTCTTCCTCACGCAATGCTTCGATCCTTGCAAGATCGGCCGAAGATAGGACTCGTTCCATAGCAGGACTCAACCATTCCAAATCGAACTTCATGAGCTTTGCCTGCTCCCAATACATCTGCAGTTCTTGTTTATGGTTTATCCAATCTCTAATCCTAACATTATGCAACAGAAACAACAACCTTCCTAAGCTATCAAAAGCACTCTGCCTTAACATTTCAGAGTGTTTTCTCTGGCTTTCTATCAGATTTGGATTATTGGTGCATGCTTCTTTGAGCAGTGGCAGAAATGATTTGTCAACCTGACACAATCCATAAAAATCCACCATCTTCCCTGATGGCCTAGGAATTGTAGAGGAGTAGGACTGTGCGACTTGGAGCTCCGAACTTGTTGAAGAAGAAGATTCTGGATACTCAGCTGCACCATACAACCGGAAAAGAAGTCGCTGTAATTCCTCTTGCCATTGAAAATGTTTCTCATTATAAAGTGCATTCATATACTCACTGATATTGTCCCTGTTGGTAGGTTTCTCTTTAAAGATTATCTTCCTAGCAGCATAACGGACCAAATCATGCATTAGCACATGGTCTTTACTTGTAATGGAAGGCATCAACAAGCTAGAGTCCTTGAGGCTAGTGATGGCTGCAGTCACATCAGTTTTTCTGCACAACCTTAGTCTAATTGCATGTTGGAACAGATCTTCAATGAGAATTTCATGATCTGCTGGATACATACCACATATTAAGAATGTGATTTTAGCTTCTTTGCTTGCAAGTATAATATTATAGATCACCACTATTATCTGGATTATAAAATTAGTACTATCATCTTCCCAATTCAAACCCTTCCTTCTTGAACTCATTAAATCTTTTAGGACTTGTTTCCACAGGTCAACAGTTCTTGCTCTTAGAGCTGACCCCAATATTGAAATGGCAAGTGGTAATCCTTCACAATGTGCTGAAACTTCCTTTGCTATAGCAAGCAAGTCCGGCCCGAACCGATCATCATGGATGCCTGCGCGCCTCTTGAACAAATCCCAATTTTCTTCTAAAGTTAAAAGAAATAGATGAAAGCTGCGTTGACATCCCATCAAATATGCAACTTGTTGACTTCTCGTAGTTAAGAGGACTTTACAGTGATTGTTTAAAATCCCAATCTTTTGCAGATCAAGCTTATCCCATAAATCATCCAAAATTATGAGTACATGTTCTTCATTTCTTAATCTAAGTGATAGTTGTCTCTGTCTTTCAGCTAGATCGGATTCCTCTCCCAATCGAAGTCCTAACCCGGCAGCTATGTCACCTTGAATCCTCTTGACATTTTCAGCTGTTGTCACATGAACAGGTAGAACAAGGTCAAACATGTTCATCTCCTTTACTCTTTTACCTACATGCCTTGCTAAGGTTGTCTTTCCTACTCCACCCATGCCATACAATGCCACACAGGAGATGCTATCAGCTTGTAAGGCTTCCAAGATTCCATTGAAAGTGCTTTGTCTTGATTCAAAGTCAAACTGCATAAAAGAACCGCCTTCAGTTCCATCAACTTGAACTGTGTTCTTTACATGTTCTTGTACTTGCTCAACTTTTGTCTCCAGTTTCCTCCTAAGATGTTCTGGTTTCCTCCTCAGAACATGTCCCTGATGACCCATTATAAATCTCACAAACACAGATATAGCAGCAAGTGCAAGGAGATGATGTATTACTCCAAATTTTCCCCCTTTCTGTAGGTATAAACAATTGTTTCTTATCATATATAACAACAACAAATCATTTGATTCAGATAGCTGACTACACCTACATATATATGCTACTGGTCTTAAGAAAAAGTTTTGCAAGGTATATATATATGAATTCATGAAACCATACCTCAATTTGCTTTCCCAAGTTACTCAGAAGTCTTCAAGGACTCTTCTGTTGATCTCTTCTTGTGGTTGATCACCAGAAACAGAATATGGCAATACTGATTGATTGATAAAGAACAAAGTTACAAGAGATTCATCTCAAGTACTTGAAAAATGAAATCACCGCTATGATAGGTGAAAGTGAAACGCGTCTATCATAATCTGGTTATTAAAGACCCCGGCCAAGTCAATTTTAGACTAAGAATTTTAGTCAGTAAACTTTTTAAAAATTTAGTTATTTTGATACAAATAAAAAATTTCAGACACAAAATTAAAATAAAATAAAATTTAAGAATAATTCTAAAATTTTTGACAAACTTAAGAAATAAAAAATATATTTTATATAAAATTGTATGTAATGTAAACTATAGCCCATAATTCATTTTATTTGATATTCATAAATATTTTTAATTTTGTCAACTTTTATTTTCAATATTTTTTTTATGAAATTCTAAATAAATGAAATGTAGAAAAAAAAAATGCACAGCCAACCAAAAATATCTTAAAAATTTGCAAATCTCAGCGCTAATTAAGAGAAACAGAATATCATTTATATATGTTGTAATTTTGATCTTGTACGGTTAAAAGTCGTTGAAGAAATTTTTGACAATGTATAAGAAATTATGAAATGGATGAAGTGATACTGTAATAATAATAAGAGTATTGTTGATTATATACATAAATAGATCATAATAATACGTAATTTGAATATTTATAACTGAAAATTATAGATTAATAAAGATGTTAATTACATTTAACCATTACTTCACAATTAAAATGTTTAATGATTCGT
>NC_029791.2:3382493-3408689 GCF_000816755.2 Arachis ipaensis | reverse complement strand
CGTAGTATATTCAATTAATTAAGGTTATTAATTAATAAAATATTTTTCTATAAAAAATAAATTATAATACAAGAGATTTTTTTAATGAATGCCACCTATTTAAAATGAGTGACATGATGCAATGGTAAGAAATTGTTTTTTGTAATTGTCACCTATTTTTTTGGTGACTGAACATAACACAGAAAAAAACCTAAGAAAAAGAATAGTACTCCTCTCTAATAATAATGTCTAAATTATTAGGAGGCAGTAACCACTCTAGATACACCTGCTTGTTTAAAACAGCAGTCTTAGCCATTAAATCAGCCGCTCTGTTTGCTGTTCGCTGGATGAGCACTAAAGTAGCTGTCCAATTGCGCTGGAGCATCTCTTTGATTTTGTCAAGCAGATCAGAGTCATTCCTAATCATGCTAGTTGTGTCTCGCGAAACAAGAAGAAACGCATTAAGATTATCAGTTTCACATATGACCTCTTTGCACTCGCAATCCCAAGCCATAACAAGCCCTCTCCAAATAGCATGAAGCTCACAACAGAGAACACTAGAAAGAGGTATACTGGCAGAACAACCTTTTATCCAAATTCCCATGCTGTCTCTAATAATACATCCAAAGCCAGCTAATTGCTCATTTTCAAAAACGCTTGCATCGCAATTCACTTTACAGACATTCATTGGAGGTGGTTCCAGTTATATTTCAAAGAAGAAGGAATAATATGCTTTTGGTTGATAACAACATTAGAGAAATCTCGAACAGCATGTTTAACTAAGTGAATAATTTTCTCATTACTCCATGGATCATCTTGGTGGAAGATGTCATTGTTCCTATCCCTCCAAATCCACCAAAAGGCCGCTGCAAAGAGAAACTCATTTTTGTTGAGATTAGAACGAATCCAAGACACAAAATCCAAATTAGAGTCCTCAGCGGTCATTCCCAAATTTAAGCTAATCCAAATCTGACGAGCTTTTTGGCAAGTCCTAAAGCAGTGGTTAATATCCTCTAGAGCAAGATAACATCTCTGACAAAAATCAGAAGTAGAAATACCTCTTTGAAACCGGTAACTAGCTGTGGGAACTCCGTTGTTAAGGCAAAGCCAGAGCAGACACTTTATCTTCTCCGGTATTCTCAACACTACAACATTTTTGAGCTATTGCAACATATGCGATAAATAACCCTTAAAAAGTGTTGTCTAAAGTGGTTAAAAGCATCACTTAAAATTTATTGCAAAAAAATAAAGCTAATACAACACCTTATTAATAAGTGTTATTTTTTATCAATTTAAAAAACATATAAAAAACGTTGCTTTAATAAATTAAACAAACAACATTTATAATATTTATATATTACACTTATTAAATGTTGCTATATTAAATATACAAAAACAACTATTATAAAAATAATATATTACTTTTTTTAAAAGTTGCCTTTAGATTTATTTTAGTCTTCACGTTTCAAGTGTTGCTTAAAATTTTTTAATATTTTTTAAAAAACAAAAATAAACTATATTGTGTAGAGAAAGAGGAAAAAGGGATAAGAAAACTCCAATCCATTCCATCCAAAATGTTTCGTTCCTAAAACCACAACCCTAACAAAATTCCTAAAATATTTCAATTAATATAATCACAAAATCCTCAATTCATTCCAAATGTTTCGTTCGTCTGTTGTTCTTCAATCCATTCGATGATGACGCGCGTTTCTTTATTGAGCTTCGATCTCAATCTCTGCTCGCTAATGAGCTTCGATTTTTTCTTCTCGTGAATGTGCTTCGATCTTCTCTGCTCGTCAATGTGCTTCGATCCTCTGCTCCTCTCCTCGTTGAGCTTCGATTCTCTACTTGTTGAGATTTGATCATCTGCTTGTTGAGCTTCGATCCTCTATTTCTCTTTTCGTCGAGCTTCGATCCTCTCTGCTCGCGTTCATCACCGCCAGTCATTGTTCGATTATCACTGCTCGTGTTTTTGGTGAGATTCTTATTTTTGGCATTCTTCTGCAGGTATTGATGATTCTACCGTTCTTTTTTCTGCTCTATTTTAGCACCTGTTTACATATCCTTCCCATTGACAAGTTTAGGTCACGCAAATAGCATTCCTGTTATTACTTTGAATTTGAATTGTTTGAGAATTATTTCACTTTATATTTGTTCCTTATGCCTTATGTTTGTTATATTTATCACCAAGCTTGTTATTCAGCTTTGTGCTCTTTCTGTTTGTTATATTGTCTCAGTCATTGGTTACTCTTTCTTCTATCTTTTGTTTTTCTCCAAGTACAAATAAGTAGTTTCTTATATTAAACAGGGGAAGTATTGTATGGTGGTTGTGATGACGTTGGTGTTGGAGCAGCAGCACTATAGGGAGGGTGAGAAAGTGGTGATGGTGTTTTTGGAGGGTTTGGGTGATGGTTGTTGTGGGTAGCAGGCGAAGGAGCTTGAGAAATTGGTGATGGAACATATGGAGGATTAAGTGATGGTTGTTATGAGCAGGGGAAGGAGCCTGTGGTGGAGTTGGAGTATGATAAGGTGGTTGAGAAATTGGTGTTGGTAGATATGGAGAAGGTGATGATCTTGGTGTTCCTGGTGGACTATTGGAGTATATGGAGGGTTATAGCCACGGGAGGGAGCTTGTGAAGGAGGGGGATGATGATTAACTTAAATAACATTTACTACTTTTCTGCCAGTATTGAATTGCCTATGTGCTTCACAAAATAATTTCTTTAGAATTTCTATTTAACTGTGTAACATGTCTTATTCAAATTTGCAGGCTGCTTTTCTGTCAGCTTTGGTTGGATCAGAGGTTGCATATTCCGCTGCACAAGCTACAGTGGCAACTCTCTCGGAGGCTTACGAAACAACTAAAAATCATCGATCATTCCCAAGAAACACATCACTACAAGGTGAGAATGGCGTATATCTTTGGCTTAAGATTACGAGCTTCTAAATCAATTAAGATAATGGTCATAATGGAGGTTATCTTGAAATGGATGGATCAATCTTCATCATGTACTTATTGGACTAGTTTTTGAAACGTGTTTTTCTAAATTATGTGAATCTATACACTGTGCTGCAATTTTTTCTGTTTATTTTTCTTCCTCCCCTCTTCTTCTGGAGCTGATATAGTATGTTCATGTGATTCTCAACAGAAAGTGAAGAATTTAACTTATTAACTCATTTTTTTCAGTATAATGCTGGCTTTGTTTCTGATGCAGAAGCTAGTATTAAACCTTAGCTTGTTAATAAACATTTGAATATGTGAACTTGTTATGGCAAAAAATAGTTTTTATATATATAGCAAAATCATATTCCTACATTGGTCATATCCCGGCGACCATTATTGAAGACTACATGAAAATGTTGTTGAGGTTGCTGGGATACATGTTTCCAATTTATGCATTTAGCTTTTAGAATCAACTAACCAAAAATAAAATTTAAAAAAATAAAAAATAAAAAGCTTTTATGATCATACTTCCCTCTCAGTGAAGCTAAGAAGCCAGACTAGATAAAGGCTGAGTAATGGTTTTGTTATTTTCTAATTGATTTAATTTAATAAGGCATCACATGAATTTTCTTTTCCTTTTGCATCATATTTGATCAAGTGCATGGTTACCTTACACCTATAAGAAAACGTATTCCATTAAAAAATAAAGACTAGAACTAAAATGTGTAAAAAGTAAAAAGAAGTGAAATCATTCTTATTTAAATTATTGTTTTCCAGGAAATGATGGTAAAATGTGGGTAATTTAAGATCCATTTTGGTCATTGGAGCAAGTAAAGCTGAAGCTAGGCTAAATGGTTGATATGATATTCTCAAGACAATGAAGTACGGTTCTTAGTGGAAGTAAATTTCTTTTTTACGTCTTGTGTTTGTCAAATCTGATGGTTTAATTAATTTGCTAATCTCAAATTAAACACTTATTCTTCTATGTTCTATGGTTTATTTATATAATAAATACAGAGCTCTCTGTACGCTTTATTTATATAATAAACACTTGATCACTGCTTTCGAGGAAGAGAGCAAGAAGCATCATGTGAAGTTGTCTGGAAGACCAATAAGCATTTCAAGTCAACTTACTTTTGCTAAACATAATATCATCTCCACACTAACTTCTACCACTTCCTTACCCTTTTGTGTTTGTGAGAGATCTCAGTTTGGGTGCACTACCTTAACTTTCATACTTTCTTGATCTTCTGAACATGGCTGCTGCACTTGTTGGAGGAGCTTTCCTCTCTTCTTTTCTCAATGTTCTTTTCGACAGGCTCTCCGATCCTGAGATTATCAACTTGATCCGAGGGAAGAAGCTTAGTGAGAAGATGATCCAGAGGTTCAAGGCAATCCTGAATGCTGCTGAGGGGCCAGTGAATGATGCTGAACGCAGACAAATCAGAGAGGGGCCAGTGAAGATCTGGCTGGATGATCTCAAAGATGCTATCTATGAGGCTGACGACTTCTTGGATGAAATTGCCACCAAAGCTGCAACTAAGAAGGATCAAGGTAACTTCCTAACCCGCTTTAAGAAAGAGAGAAAGAAGGTTACTAGGATGGAAGATGTCATTGGTAGGCTAGAGTCCATAGTGAATCAAAAAGATACTCTTGGCCTGAAAGAGATACCAATGGAGAACATGTCATGGAGAACTCTTACGGTAACATATTATCTATTGTAATTCTTAATCCCTTTTCTTTTTCTTTTTTCGTGACAGATTAATGTCACGTTGTAACCGATGAAGTAAAGGCAAACAGACCAAATCTTACTTATGTCGATTAACATGAATTCTTTATAAGGCTCTAAGGTTGGTGATATCCAGCTTTGGAAAAAAAGAAAAATGGTTTTCTGGCTGAACTAAACTTAAGAGTATAATGAAATTTTTGGGGTTAGCCCTGCCATGAAACAAATACAGATGTCGAGTTTTTAATACTTCAATTATTGTGCACGAATGACTGTCTAGGTTGTGTTATTTGAGGGTTGGATGCTCGACTTCAAGCCTCTTCCTACGGAAGTTGTGAAGGCTGTTGATCTTCAGGTCAGAACTAGAAATTCATATTTAGTTTTCCATGGGGAGGGAAGCTCACAAGTGAATCTATAAAGTTCTTTTCACCAATTGTCATTTGGACAAAGTTCAATTCAAGCCCAGAAAATTATGAAATTCTATATTCTGCATTCAAGGATTATTCCAAGGTAATGCCAGCAGCATGGTACATTAAAAAATCATGCTTTGCTAAGGGTAATCTCAGTAGGCTTTCTAATTCTTGACCTTTGAATATTATTCTTGCAGGTATGATTGGAGTTGGTAAGTAAATCCATTAAAGAGACTGATGAATCCCAGATTTCTCGGAATCTCGAAGCTCAACATAGATATCTGGTGTGGAGAGCAGAAAAGGTAGTTTGCCTATTTTGTTTCTGACTTTTTAAATGACTGGTGATTTTCCATAGTTATGATGGTTTATGATTTCAATAATTCAGAGAGAAGTCACTTTCCAGTTTCCCACTTATGAAATAGAATTACACAATTTTGATAAACATTATGGTCTTGCTTGTATATGATGGGAACATCCACTGTCTTTCAAACAATAAAATGGATGCTTTTCAGTTCAAGTTTTGAACTGTTACACACTGAGCAACCAACCTAACAAGAGCTTGCGTTTTAGTATTGTCCATGTCTAATTCTTATTAACTAGAAAATTTGGTGAGTAGGATCCTGGACAGAGTGTTTTGAAGAAACTGATTGGGGAAACACTTGCAAAGGTAGACCAAATTTGAGGTTAGTCTTATTCTGTTACATCCTAGTGCTACGGATCCTTAATTCCTGTTTTATCCCATAGGATTTGCTAAGATGTAATAAAACTAGGTATGCATGGTTTTCTGTGCAGTAGTTACATTTTCCATGCTTCGGGTAGAATAAATGTTTGTATCCTCCATTGTTGTTAGTTAATTATACTGCTCTCTATTATCTTTTACCTCTTCTATGCCAAAACCTGCATTTACTGGATTGTGATTTGATTCAAGGTTTTAAATTGTGGACTGCATCATGCAGGTGCCACATTGCACAATAACCACAATTGCAATTTGAAGCATTGGTGTGGTCAGTTTCAGCTTGTTCCTTTGTCTGCTTTGATCCTTCCTGATGTTACTATGCTGTATTAACAGAAGCCACCTGTAGATACCTCTGTTACCATTCTTCCACTAATGTCTCTTATATTGATGGAAATCACCTTGCCATTGAAGTTTAGCGATCAACCCGAAATCGCAAAATATTAATTAGTTTCAGCTTGTATTTGGTCAATCTATGACATCTTTTTGATAAATATTAATTACTATTTTGTTATGACAATTATTGTTACGTTGCTCTCAAAAGCAACACTTTTGAAACCAAAAAGTGTTGCCTTGATCTAAGGCAACGGCTGCATATGCAACGCCGCCCAAAAACGTTGCCTTAGGTCCAAAAGTGTTGCCATAGATCAAAAGCAACCTTTTGTCAGCTTTTAGGCAACACTTTTTAAATGTTGCCTCAACCTGAAAATGTTGTAGTGCAAGCGCCAAAGCCAAAGCCAATTTTCATTATCATTCCAGCCAAATTTCTTCTTCAATAGCCATTCATACCCGCTTTTAGTCGAGTAGGTGAGAGTATTTGACTTTGTCCAAAACCAATCTGTTTTATCTCCTGCCTGCTTGATAGGATCAAAGAGCATCAAATCAAGTTTAACTTCTTCCGGAATCATTGTGCAAAGAATATCCCACCGCCAATGCCCAAGGTGCCAGACATCTTCTAACTTCAAGTGAGAATCAGAAATGTGCACAAAAGGAACCAAAGGAGCTAGCGTTCCACATGGTCGCCAAGCATGATACGAAAAGGATTGAGACATCCTGCCTGTACACCAATCAAAACCATCACGAAGCTTTTCTATTGTCTTATAAATCGCTCTCCAAGTGCTTGAAACATTATTAGAAAATTTGGGTGAAAAGCAAGAACTCCCAGATAAATATTTTGCCAACATAATTCTTACCCAAAGCTTATCTTTATTATGCAATAATTGCCAAACAAGCTTTTCGAGTAAAGCAAAATTTACGTATTGAGTATATCTAATTCCCAAGCCTCCATATTTTCTTGGAGTGACAACTTTGCTCCACTTGACCAAATTTAAGCAATGCTCCCCCACCTTTCCCTTCCACAAGAATTGTCTAAGCACAGAATCAATCTTTTGACAAACCGAAGTGGGAAAAAGAGTCACTTGCATCTGATAAATAGGAAGAGAAGAAGCAACAAATTTAATTAAGCAAAGCCTGCCTGCTCTGTTAAGGAGCCGACCTTTCCTAATAAAAAATAGTTGACACCTATTTAAAATAGTTGACATGGCACAATAAAAAAAATATTAGTAATTTAACAATATATTTTATTTCATACTTTTAAATATTGATGACTAACTAATAAAATAATAAATTCTGATGACATCCTAATATTTTTCATAAAAAATAATTATGTGGCATAAATTTATCTCACAATAATTTAGTATTAATCTTTTTTATATAATAAAAATAGATAAATAATTTTATTTGAACATAATTATTCTAATTAATAAATCTAGCAAAATCATTGCTTGCTTTCGAGGATGATGATAAAAGAGTATATACATCTGAATTGCACTTAGACTTGGGAGATGTTGAGTCGTGTGTTTCAGGGCCAAAGAGGTAAATACATAGCTTACAAAATATTTGTATACTTGATTGGCATGCATGTCTTGGCAACAAAGTTGGATTCAAGGTGGGTAGAGCTTTCATATGACTTTGCTATCTATCACTTCTTTCTTTGGCTACTTGTCATTGATGCTCAAATTCTAATTCCTAATATCCACCACACCCGTATACTAAACCACAGTCTTCTCTTTATTGCCTTCATCTCCAGCAGCAAATCTGTCCACCGAGTTAAACAAGTAAATATCAAAGCTCAATCAATGGATAGGGTGAAACAAGTTTAAAGAGAAGCGCATACTCACATATCGTATTTGCAATGAGGACCAACTCCAAGATAACCCTTGGATTCAATCTTAGCAGAAAAGGTTTGGAGTTGGAGCCTGACTCTGGCATAAGGAACAAGATGAGGAAGATCTGACCCTTCCTCTTGCTCCTTCTCTTGCACGAACTCGTGTTCCGTGAATATATAGATCAAACTTTCTTTGCTACTGTGGTGGCAACAAAAAATATTTGATACCCGCACATCGTCCTCCTCCAAACCATCCACGTGCACTATTGCCACAAGCTTCTTCTCAGACAAGTCATAAATATACCACGTTGGAACGGAGTCTACAATCAGAAGATAATGGCTACATCCCAAACGAACTAATTTTCTAGGACAAAATCCAGGAACTGGCGGAAAATTGCACTCAACTTCTTCCCATCTGTTAGCCTTGACGTCATATGACATGAGCAACTGATGATTATCATCAAAAGAATACAATACAATGAGGGTCTTCTTGCTACTCTTGGTGCTGTCCTCCCACAGAAAGTACGAGCTAGGGAACGAGTGACCTGAGAAGAGAGCACTATCTGGCACTTCCCTTTTTTCCCATAGACCTGATTTTAGGCTATAGATCTCAACCCAATTTGCAATTCCATACTCACCCCCAAACATGCACAATTTGCCATCGTATGGGACTACGAAGGGACTTAATCGGGAGCAGAACATGGTTCCACATAGACTCCAAACCCAAGTAGGATCCTCATACTTAAGGCACCACAGCTTTGAGTAGCGACTATCGTAATAACCCACGTTCGGATGTTCTATAAGACCACCCACATCAGCAGTAAAGTAAAAGCAGCGACCATCAGAACAAATTCCTTGAAAATCTGGTAACACACCGTTGTCGATCAATAGATCATCTCTAAGAGGCCATTGGGCAGGTATATGACATACTTGTTCAAGTTCAACAGTGCCATTTTTCATAAAGTTGTCGTCAGTGATAGTTAACATCCTGTAACTGGTGGTACTAGAGAATCTCACATAAGGCTCGGTTTTCACTTCTACAAGATTTTTCACCAACATATATAAACGCTGTGTCATGGATAGGTTTAGATCAGAAGAACCAACATCCTGGAATTAGGGAAACAATTAAATATTAGATAGAGAGCTCTGCAGTGTGATGATAATAAATAGAAACGCCATAGTTATATAAGGATAAGAGGATGCAGAAACAGACCTCAGGTTCAGATTCCCCGCATATTCCCAAAACAGCACCTTGCAAAACCGCAACAACACTTCCCCACCAGCTGTCAAAATCCGCATTCCATTCAGCAGTGTGCCCCAAACCCCTAATCTCATTGGCGGCCTTAGCCATCAAATTCTTCCCACCTTCAGTAACCTCGCTGCCCACCACAAAGGCACTGAAACTGCAAGCATTCACAACAAACGCTCCAACCTTAAAGGCGTTCGCTTTTTTCTCGATCCAATTGACGAAGCACTCTGCTCCCCAAGGTAGGTCGTGATTGGAAGAGAAATTCCGTGCGGGAGGTAGGTTCCAAACTTCCGAAGTTGAAGCAACGAGGAGGACGAGGTTCTCCTTGGGTAGGGCTTCGGGCTCGTAATTCCGGGCATCTACGAGGTCCAAAACGACGCCTTTCGACTCTAACAAATCGCAGAGGCGCGTCGCTAGGGCTTTTGAAGTTCCGATTTGGGAAACGAATAGCATCTTGCCACATGGATCGCGTTTGGGTTGTTCGGGATTGCGTTTGGGTTGTTGGCGATGGTGTGTTGTGAGGTTCTTTTCGTGCATGAGACGAGACTTGCAGATTAAGAACAAGATCGTGGCAGTGGCCGTGGCGGCGCTAACGGTGGAGAAGAGTGCGGGCGCCGACATGATTGGCATGTTGCTTTCAGTTTTAGGTTTTAGGTCACCAAACACTATCTTCGCCATGCAATGCATGACATTATACAAAGTTTCTTAACAAAATACTCCTTTTTCACGCTGGTTTGTTACTAAATTGCTTTCCCCTTTTCTTTGTTTTTTAAATATTTTTTTTGGTGACTTTGTTTTTTTAATATTTAATTTTACATTACTGATAATATACATTATTTTATTTTTAAATATTTGTGAAAATAATTTTTATTAATATTGAATATATATTGTGGTGCATAATTTTTATCCTCAAAATAATCCCCTTTTCTTTGCCTTAAGCTCTCCAATGAATTTTTAGAGGGTGGTGCATAAATTGTCTTTATTGACTACAAAGGTAATATCTGGTCTGGCTGGTGATTATTGCATACTGAAGGCCTTATGTTGCAATGAATTTATACAGCATTAGCTTCTGAAATGTTTCACCATCATGCATTGAGAGTTTTAAGTTGGATGCCATTGGAGTAGGCATGGCTTTTGCATCATACATTTCCGCTTTTGCAAGCAGCTCCTTGATATATTTGGTCTAGCAAAGGAGTATTTCATTGTCGTTTCTCTTAATAGCTTTGGTACCCAAGAAATAATTCATTTCTCCTAAGTCTTTTAGAGAAAAGATTGAGTTAAGTTGGCTGATTAGTGTGGCAATTTCAGAGTCCGAACTCCCTGTGACTAAGATGTCATCGACATAGACAAGAATATAAGTTGCGGAGGATGCTGTAAATCTTGTGAAGAGAGACGTGTCTGAGATAATGTTATGGAATTCAAAGCTGTCGAGGGTTGTCTTGAGCTTAGTGAACTACACACGAGGCGCCTGCTTCAGCCCATATAGTGACCTCTGAAGTTTGCACACATGATGCAAATGGTTCGGTGAGAGAAAGCCTTCTGGTTGAGTCATATATACTATTTCTTAAAGATCCCCATTTAAAAGGCGTTGTTGAAGTCAAATTGCCTTATTCTCCATCCTTTTGCCAAAGCCAAAGTTAGCATGATTCGCACAGTAGGTAGCCTTACTATGGGACTGAAAACCTAGTCAAAATTCACGCCTTTCTTTTGGTAAAAATCCTTTTCCACTAGCCTAGCTTTGTACTTTTGAATGGTGCCGTTGGGATGTCTCTTTATTCTAAAGATCCATTTGCAACCAATGATAGGGATTGTATTAGGAGTGGGTTTGGAGACTAGCTGCCAAGTGTGGTTCCTCAAAAGAGCTTCATATTCCTCCTCCATTGCTCTTCGCCAATGGGGATAGGTGAGAGCCTCTGCTACTGTCGGCGGTAGGGTCTCCGAGAGGACAATGGCACCCTCTTGCACTACTGCTGCATATGTTTTAGGTTGAAAATGCCAGATTTGCTTCTTGTTTGCATTGGATGCTGGTTCATTGACAAGGTTGTTGGGGCTGACAGTACAGCTTCAATTCTAGGTGATTGATGAGCACCTGCATTAGGAGTGATATTGCTGGGAGATGGATTAGCGACAGTAATAGTATCATCAGCAAGAGCAGAATAATCAGACACAGATATAGGTATTGCAGGTAATGATGCATGTATGTCATTGGCGATATTGAAAGTATCATTTATAGAATGCAATGTATGAGGTGCATTAGGAAGGGTTGGGGATGTGGTGAGAGGAAGAGGTTGAATAGAGGAAAGAGGACTAAGATTGAAAGTGGGATTGGGGATTGGTTATAGGATAGTGTGGTGAGATTAGGATCGAAATAGTTGTGGGTAAGGAAATTCAGATTCATTGAAGTACACATTTCTTGAGATAACTTCTCTTCTATTTGGGAATAAGCACATGTATCCTTTGTGGTCTGTGGCATAACCAATAAATATTGATTTGTCAAATCTGTGATCAAACTTGTGTACATTGTATGGTCTTAGCAAAGGGTAGCAAGTGCAGCCAAAGGGTTTTAAAAAATCATAGTCTGGTTTGGTATTGGTAAGGGCTTCTAATGGGGTTTTGTTGTTGAGAAGTTAGGTGGGCAATCTGTTTATGAGATAGGTGGCAGTCATGGTTGAGTCTTTCCAGAATGTGAAAGGTAGGTTGGCTTGAGCTAGTAAGGTGAGTGATATTTCAGTGATGTGTCTGTGCCTTCTTTCAACAATACCATTCTATTGTTGGGTGTAGGGACAAGTAAGCATGTGTTGAATGTCGTGATCAGTAAGAAATTGGTTGAATGCCAGAGACATGTACTCTCCTCCATTGCTTGTCTGTAATGCTTTAATTTTCAGTCCTGTTTTGAGTTCAATAGCTTCTTTGTACTGTTGGAAGGCTTTAAAGGCATGAGCTTTGGTGTTAAGCAGGTAAGTGGTGGTATGTTTGGTACATGCATCAATGAAACATATATAGTAACAAAAACCTGATCTATTATATACTGGTGCTGGCCCTCAAACATCAGAAAATATTAATTCTAAAGGTGCATAAGTTGTACAGGAATCAGGATATGGCAATTTGTGTATTTTGCTTATGCAGCAAGCATGATAAAATGAAGGTTCAAGGCTTTTTTTATTTATTGCATCAGCCAGCTTCGGCACACATTGTTTTATTACAAGAATAACTACTTTATCAGAGGGGTGGCCTAATTTTCTATGCCACTGTTGAGTTATGTCACTAACTCTTTTACAAGTACTGTTTGCTGCTATAGGATCAGACTCCTTTCTTACAGACTTAAGAAGATCTTTGTTTTCTGATTTTTCTTTTACTTTTCCATATATATAAGACATAAATTTTATTATAAAGGGAAATTTGGGGGGCTGTCAGTAGTTGAGTTTGAGCTGGCCACAGTGTGTGGTGTGACTTCAGCTGAGGTTGGTGAATTTGGCTTTGCAGCTTGTAACCTTGAAGACTTAGGACCTTGGTCAGGCGTACTTGGTTTTTCTTTAGGATCTTAGGTTGTGAATTTTGATTTTTCAAATATATTGGTGATGTTATAGGTTGGTATAGAGGGTGGAAAATGTAAAGGCTTGGTGTCGGTGGCTCTTGGGATAACTTGGATTAGTGAATTTGGCTCTGCAGCAGGTAAGTTTAAAGATTTGGGACCATGATCAGGTGTACTTGGTTTTTCTTTGGAATCATAGGTTGTGAATTTTGGTTTTTCAGATATATTGGTGATGTATTGCAAGTTGGTGTAATGGGTGGGGAATGTAATGGCTTGGTTTCAGTGGCTCTTGGGATAACTTGGATCACTTCAAATCTATATAGTCCTTCCTTAAGTAGACCTTGAAAGAGTATCTTCTTGGACATCTGGCATTTGATATTGCAAAAATAATGCCAGAATTCAAAAAAGACACAGTTGTCTAGTGCAAATTTAGCGATACTGACAAGGTTTTTAGAGATAGTGGGTACATGTAGTAGGTTTCTTAGTGTGAAAGGTCTGTTGGACAAAAATGCATGCATAAATGAACTTCCAATATGCTCAATTTTCATACCATGGCCAGTTTCTCCATACACTTTCTCTATGCCTTCATAGTCTGATCCTGTGGCAAGGTTTCTTTGGTCAAATGTGATGTGGTGTGAGGCTCCTGAGTCTGGATACCAGGTGGTGTTAGAGAGAGCTGATGGCAACGAGAGGAGTGCTTGTGGATTCGCTGTTGTAGGTGACTGCATCTTTGGATCTTCGTAACGTTGCTGATTGCCTTAGGCATTGTGGAATGCCATTGAAGGTGGTTGAACTGTGTTTAAAGGTTGCAGTTGAGGATTCATGAATTCTTGATTAAACTTATGGTAACACTGTACAACTGTATGTCCTATCTTTCCACATATATAGTTGGCACTGAGGTCTGCTACCTTGCCACCATGTAGACCTTCTAGAATCTCTGAAGTAGCCTCTGCCTTGCGTTCCTCGAAATCCACCTCTACTGTAGTGATAATAGCTTCTATCTTGCGCTTTTTGTTGTTCCTCACTGCTTTGAGCTACATTTGCATGAACCAACCCTAAATCTGTCTTTCTGAATCTATCAATTAGCTCTTCTTCTGTGAGTAATTGTGACTCAAATTCGCTTTCTGTCATGTGGTCTATTCTTGTTGTTGTAACTGTAATGAATGCCCGATATTTCTCACTGAGACCTCCTAGTGCTGCTTCTATGTATTCTTCCTTGGTAAGTGGTGCTCCAAGAGCGTTCAACGTGTCTGCTACCTGATTGATTTTTGAGATATATTCAGATGTCGAGGATCTTTGTTTCTTGAACGTCTTCAGCTGTGTTTTCAACTGCTTAATCTTTGATTTGACTCTGTGATACCTGCTCGGAAAGACAACAGGGGCATTCTAAGACAAAAGGACAGAATGGAAATTTTATACTTCTAGAGGACCCCATCACTAGAGCACGTGCAAAGAAGCTCAAGGAGAGCTTTGGGAACCCGGCAGCGCTTATGCATATGGAGTTACATCAAGTTCTAACCAAGGAAGAATGGGCAAGGCCCATTGGGCTAAGTCAGGACAACAAGAAGCCCAATAATGCTTTTCGAATTCAGTGGAAGGCATAATTTATCTTTAAAATTCGAAATTCTAGACTTTTGTTTTAGTTTGTTATCTGGTCAAAAGTTTGTTAGAAGACTTGTTTTAAATATGCTATGCTTAGTAGTAATTTTAGGGATTTTAAATTTAAATCAAATCTGATCTAATCTAATAAGATCAAATCTGATTTAAATTAGTTATCATATCTTTAGGATTTTAAAATTTAAATCAAATATGATCTAATCTAATAAGATCAAATCTGATTTAAATTAGTTATCTTATCTTATCTTTTAGCTAGTTTGTTTGGGGTCTATTTAAACACCTTCTGGTGAGACAATTTATATAACTTTGATGAATAAATTTTAGTTGCTTTTAAGCACGTTTATTGTGTGAGAAGTGAGGTGAGTGATTTGCTTCGTTTGTTGCATGAGGAAGATTGAAGGATCCAACACTAAGGTGATCTACGTGGTGGTTTCTTTCAGTTTTCATCCCTCTGATCTAGGTTGTCAAGGACAAGTTCTTTGAAGGTCTAGTAGGGAATCCTTTCCGGTGACCTAGGTTGCTAAGAACAGGTATCTTAGAGGTCTAGTAGAAAAAACCTTTATTTGTCTTTTATGTTTCCGCTGTATCTCCTATGCCAATAAATTCTTCTTCTTGATGTCATTCTTTTCTTGTCCCCTTCCATTAAGATTTTATTACTTTGAATGTATTAAACCCCTAAACCCCAATTAAATCCTTCTCACTCTGGCTTCAAAGTATTCATCTAACACATACCAGATCTGATATGCATGATCATATTCAATTACTCGATTTATAAAATTCTGCTCCATTGATGCAATTAACCAAGCTACCAGGCATTGATCTCGCACCTCCCAGTCTATGTATTGCTGTGCTTCAGTTCCATTACATCTATCTAATTCTGAGTTGAATTGCGCTGGAACCTTTCTTGGATCAAGATGATGTTGAAGCTTGTTTACCTTGATGCACGCTAGTGCCTGTTTCTTCCATGCTTTGTAGTTGTTTTCATTAAGTTTAATCGTTGAGAAAGCTGTGAAGAGATTCTGGCTAAGGAAGCTCGTTGGAGCTTGTGAGATTTGTGTAGAGTTATTCATGGATCCAAGAAAGCTCTGATACCATGTGAAGGTATCAGCCTCTTTGAGAAGAAGAAGAAGAAGAAGAAGAAGAAGAAGTTAGTATAGGGACTAATATATATATACATAGGATTTAACGGAAAGACTAATTGACTTCTAACAACTTTGCTGATTTGGCTCTAACTGACTTCTAACAATTTTGCTGATTTGGCTCAGTAGTTCTAACTAACTACACGTATTTTCTGCAAGTGTAGGGTCATTGTTACTAACAAGAATTTATTATTTTTAGTCTCATTAATTCAATTCTTTTAATTTAGTTTTTTTAATTTAGTAATTTAACAACATATTTTATTCCATACTTTTAAACATGGATAACAAACTAAAGGCCAAAATTAAGAAATTCTGATGACATCCTAATATTTTTTATTAAAAAAATTATATGGCATAAATTTATCTCACAATAATTTAGTATTAACTTTTTTTATATAATAAAAATAGATAAATAATTTTATTTGAATATAATTATTATGGTATTTTATATTAAATAAGATATAAACTCTAATTAATAAATCTAGCAAAATCATTGCTTGCTTTCCAGGATGATGATAAAAGAGTATATACATCTGAATTGCACTTAGACTTGGGAGATGTTGAGTCGTGTGTTTCAGGGCCAAAGAGGTAAATACATAGCTTACAAAATATTTGTATAGTTGTAGAAAGGCAGAATGGCATGCATGTCTTGGCAACAAAGTTGGATTCAAGGTGGCTACAGCTTTCATATGACTTTGCTATCCATCACTTCTTTCTTTGGCTACTTTGTCATTCATGCTCAAATTCTAATTCCTAATATACACCACACCCGTATACTAAACTACACTCTTCTCTTTATTGCCTTCATCTCCAGCAGCAAATCTGTCCACCGAGTTAAACAAGTAAATATCAAAGCTCAATCAATGGATAGGGTGAAACAAGTTTAAAGAGAAGCACATACTCACATATGGTATTTGTAATGAGGACCAACTCTAAGATAACCCTTGGATTCAATCTTGGCAGAAAAAGTTTGGAGTTGGAGCCTGACTCTGGCATAAGAAACAAACTGAAGAAGTTCTTCCTCTTCCTCGTGTTCCGTGAATATATAAATCAAACTTTCTTTGCTACTGTATTGGCAACAAAAAATATTTGATACCCGCACATCATCCTCCTCCAAACCATCCACGTGCACTATTGCCACAAGCTTCTTCTCAGACAAGTCATAAATATACCACATTGGAGCGAAGTCCACAATCAGAAGATAATGGCTACATCCCAAACGAACTAATTTTCTAGGACTAAATTCAGGAACTGGCGGAAAATTGCACTCAATGTTGCGACTTTGAGGCGCGATTACTGTAACACTCCATGGAAAATAGTAGTTTCTATTGCTGGAATTTTTCTGCTTATTCTCACTGTTATTCAAACAGTATTTTCTATCCTCTAAGAAAAACACTAGTACTAGATTAATGTTTGTGTTGTATAATGTGGATTGGATGATTATATGTTCAATTCCCAATATGGTGTGGTAGTTTTGATATCTTTGTATTTTGTAAGAATTGAAGTGTTTATTATGAACATGCGGCCACTTTGTTATGTAATTATTGAAGACCACTGCATATGGCATATTCCTTTTCTGTAATTCTGTATCAAGTTTGAATGTGATATTTTTTTTATTGTTGCTTTCTAGTTTCTATACATTATTTACACATCTTTATTCTGAAATTATTATTCAAACATTATGTTCTATCTTAAAAAAAGTGAGTTTTTTTTTCATTTCAATTGTAAGATTCCACAGGTCAACAGTTCTTGCTCTTAGAGCTGACCCCAATATTGAAATGGCAAGTGGTAATCCTTCACAATGTGCTTTCTCTTGATTCAAAGTCAAACTGCATAAAAGAACCGCCTTCAGTTCCATCAACTTGAACTGTGTTCTTTACATGTTCTTGTACTTGCTCAACTTTTGTCTCCAGTTTCCTCCTAAGATGTTCTGGTTTCCTCGTCAGAACATGTCCCTGATGACCCATTAGAAAGCTCACACACACAGATATGGCAGCAAGTGCAAAAGGTGATGATGTATTACTCCAAATTTTCTCCCTTTATCTGTAGGTTTAAACAACTGTTTTTTATTATATATAACAACAACAAATCATTTGATTCAGATAGCTGACTACACCTAGATATATTCATATATATATGCTACTGGTCTTAAGAAAAAGTTTTGCAAGGTATATATGAATTCGTTGAAAGATGAAACCATACCTCAATTTGCTTTCCCAAGTTACTCAGAAGTCTTCAAGAGAATATGGCAAAGCAGGGTGAGAATATGGCAATACTGATTGATTGATAAAGAACAAAGTTACAAGAGATTCATCTCAAGTACTTGAAAAATGAAATCATAATCTGGTTATTAAAGACCCTGACAAAGTCAATTTAGACTATAAATTTTAGTCCGTAAATTTTTTAAAAATTTAGATGTCAGAAATATATTTAGTTGTCCGCAAGTATTTTTAATTTTTCGTGTGGGAGTACGTACTCCTCATCTAGCACCCGATGCTCTGCTAGGGTTTCACTGCGCCGTCTCCATGGTTACACATTTCTTTGTCTTTTTTTCGTCAAACTCTTTTCCATCTTCTTCTACTTTCTTTTCTTAATTTTTTTTCCACTTAGCTCCCTAATTTTCGTTTTCTCTCCCAATTCATTCCTCTTTTAATTCATTCCGTTTTCTAATTTACTCATTCCATATATCTTATGTCTCTTTGGAATCATTGAATACCAATTCTGATTTTCTCTACACCATGAGTAACAAATCAGAGACTCAGAACCCTCGTATAATTGCTATGACGGTGGAGGGTGCCAGCCTTCAAGTGGCACCCAAAGAAATATGAAACTGCTCTCGTGAAATTGTCGGGGTTTGGGGAGACCCCTGACAATCCACAATCTTAAAGGGATTTGCAAATCCTACTCCCCCGAGGTTGGTTTTATCTGTGAAACAAAAAATCAACCTCGACAAGTTGAAGGAAAACTAAGATCTTGTGGTTTCAAGGAATGGTTTATTGTAGATCCGGATGGATTATCAGGGGGTTTGGCAATGGCATGGAGGGATGGTTGCACTGTTCAGATTTTACAGCATGGTAGATTTTTCATTGCGGCATCAGTTCTAACAGCTGGTTCTAATGATCCCTATGGTGTTCTAGGTGTTTATCTCAGTTCAAATGATCAACATAGAATGGCTCAATTTGCTGAATTAACTTCAGTCACCCAACAGTTCGATGGTAAGATTGTATTAATGGGGGATTTTAATGCCATTTCTAATCAATTGGAGAAAGAAGGTGGGGGTGCTAAATCTCCTTCTTCTATTAAAACCTTTAATAGTTTTATTGATGATAATTCCCTGATTGATATTGGTATGGTTGGAAGACCATTTACTTGGTCAAATAGACGGAGAGGTGATGAGTTGATACAGGAAAGACTGGACCGATTCCTGATAGGAGTTGATTGGCAGCAACTCTATCCCAATGCAACGGTTCTTAGACTGTCAGAATCAGGCTCGGATCATGCCCCTCTTCTCCTAGACTCTAATCCGAGAACTGAGAGATCTAAACGCCGATTCAAATTCCAAGAAAGATGGTGTTCCAATGATGAAACAAGGCAGATTGTTAGAGAGGTTTGGCATGAACAGATTGATGGTTCAGCCATGTATATCCTAGCTTAAAAAATAAAGCGTTGTCGGCATAAGATTGTCAGATGGCAGCAAGAACACATATCTAATTCGAAGGTGGAGATTGATTTACTACAGTCGGAATTAGAGGAACTTCGTTTAGCAGGAATTCATGGAGGCGACACCATTTCAGAAATAGAGGACAAACTTGAAAAAGCATTACAAAATGAGGAATCTTATTGGAAAGATAAGTCTAGAGTCAAATGGCTCAAATCTGGTGATCAGAATACAGCTTTCTTCCATCAGAAATTTAGAAACCGAACCCGAAGAAATAGAATTTGGCAACTAACTGGCAGTGATGGTGAAATGGCTACTTCAAATGCTGGTATTGCTTCTGTGGCTGAATCTTATTTCAAGGACATCTTTTTCTCCACTTGTCATGAGAACCTTGAACCTCTATTTATTGATTTTGAACCTAAGGTTACAGCTCACATGAACCGTAGGCTTCAAAGACCAGTGACTATGGAGGAAGTGAAACGCACAACATTTAGCATTCATCCTCAAAGTGCTCCAGGAGATGATGGTATGACAGCAAAATTTTTTCAAAGCTTCTGGAACATACTTAGTGGTGATGTGTTTCGAGCAGTTAAGTGCTTCTTTTCTGGGGGCAGAATCTTGAAGGGTTTTAACCACACTCAGATCTGTCTTATTCCCAAGATTTCTAATGCTAAAGATATGACTCAGGTAAGACCAATAAGTCTATCTTCAGTCTTTTACAAGATTATCTCCAAAGTATTTGTACATAGGCTTCAGGGTATGATGAATAGACTAATTAGCCCTACGCAGAGTGCTTTTATTAAAGGCAGATTAATCTCTGATAATATCCTAATTGCTCACGAGTGTATGCATTACTTGAAGAACAAAAAAAGGGGTCTCGAAAATGAAATGACGCTAAAATTAGATATGAGTAAGGCATATGATAGGGTGGAATGGCACTTTCTTTGGTTTATATTGGAGAAGTTTGGTTTTGACTCCCGATGGATCATGTGGATTCGAGAATTAGTGACAACTGTTTCTTATTCTGTTATTGTGGAAGGACAACCTTATGGTTTCTTCAAACCAAATAGAGGTATTTGACAAGGAGATCCTCTATCCCCCTATCTTTTTCTTTTTTGTGCAGAAAGTCTCTCCTTCTTTCTACACAAGGCAGAACAAAATAGACTAATTCAGGATCTTCAGATACATAGGTGATGTCCCAAGGTCAACCACCTCCTGTTTGCTGATGATTCCATTTTATTCTGTAAGGCTAATCCTGAAGCATGTTCAAATATCCTGCATTTATTGAATTCTTATGAAAGCATCAGTGGCCAGAGGGTAAATCTTAATAAATCTGCTGTATTCTTTAGCCACAACACTCCATCCACTACTCGTACACTACTGGCTAACTCTATGAATATTAATCATATTGGAGCTCAGGATAAATACCTTGGTTTGCCTTCTACAGTCTCTAAATCGAAAAAGGCTTCTTTTAGTATGATCAAAGAAATGGTTCAGAAAAGAATCCAAGGGTGGAAGCGCAATCTTCTTTCGTCAGGTGGTAGACACGTATTGCTTAAGGCAGTGGGAGAAGCTATTCCTATTTATACATTGTCTTGCTTCAAGTTGCCTGATGGTTTAATTTCGGAAATTCACTCTCTACTTTCTCAGTTCTGGTGAGGACAAAAAGGTTCTGAAAGGAGGATGGCTTGGATTAGCTGGGACACTATGACTCGCCCACGAAAAGAAGGAGGCCTTGGATTTAAAGATCTCAGAATCCAAAATTTGGCGCTTTTAGGCAAACAGTTTTGGCAACTTGTAACACAGCCTACTTCCTTATTATCCAAAATCTTAAGAGGTAAATACTTTAGCAATGGTAATGCTATAATGGCAGAAATTGGAGTCTTACCTTCTTGGGGATGGAGGAGCATACTGGAAGGCCGAAAGATTGTTGAAAAAGGTCTTAATTGGGCTGTGGGTACTTGTGAGAATATCCAAACCTTTGAGGATCCTTGGCTGCCTCCTCCGTATCCTTTAATGATTTCTGACATGCCAAATAGACAAGCTATTTCTGAGTTAGTTCCAAGAGTTAAAGATCTAATTACTGAAGATAGAAATTGGAATCAGAATCTCATTCAAGAATTATTTCCCCAAGACGTTGCAAACAGGATTTTGTCAGTTAAAATTCAGTAGAGTAGGGACAAATTGCAATGGGATTTGAACAAATCCAAGCAATATGATACAGTTTCAGGTTACAGAATTGGCTATTTATTTTACCATCCGCCTCTGGAGCTTTGCCCTAATTATATGCAGCAGAAAAAGCCGTGGATTGATCTATGGAAGTTGAACTTGCCTCACAAAATTAAGCTATTTATCTGGAAAGCTCTCCATGGCCGACTTCCGGTGCTTGCTCAGATTCATCACCGCATCCCATCTATATCACCAATATGCCCCTGCTGTCATGAAGCAACGGAAACAGTCACTCATTGTTTGATCGATTGCTCTAGAATTAAAGACGTATGGTCTCAGAGTTATCTTCGTGACTGTCTTCCCCCTCAGAGTTCTAACGACTTTTGGACATGGTGGACTGCATCAACAGAGATACTTAACCCGTTGAAGAATGCTGACCGTAATCCTCAATTGTTTGCCATCATTTGCTGGAACTGCTGGAAAGCTCGCAACCAGTTGATTTTTGAAGGTTCTACTTCTATGACGTCTGCCATTCTAGCAAGCTCTGTCAAGTTGTTTCTTGAAATCCAAAGAACTCCCAGTTTAGGTCGTCATCTCCATAAGGCAAGCTCTTAGTTGCATTCAATTTGATTTATCATTATTTCTTCTTTAAGATTTTTCTTCGTTTTTCGACCACGCACCGTTGGATGAATACTTTCAGTGTATGTAGTGTTTTTGAAAAATTCCCACCTTTTATTATGTTGTTCTGCTTTTGGACATCTTTGTATTTCATTTTTTAATTATTAATGAAATATAACCTATTATCTTTGGAAAAAAAAAGTATTTTTAATTTTTTAACTTTTATTTTTAATATTTTTTTATAAAATTCTAAATAAATGAAATGTAGATAAAAAAAAAAACAAAGCCAACCAAAAATATCTTAAAAATTTGCAAATCTCATCGCTAATTAAGAGAAACAGAATATCGTTTATATATGTTGTAATTTTGATCTTGTACAATTAAAAGTTGTTGAAGAAATTCTTGACAATTCATATAAGAAATTATGAAATGGATGAAGTGATACTGTAATAATAATGAGTATTGTTGATTATATACATAAATAGATCATAATAATATGCAATTTGAATATTTATAACTGAAAATTATTGTTATTATTTTAATATAGATGTTAATTATATTTAACCATTACTTCATAATTAAAATATTTAATGATTCGTAGTAAAAAAATAATTATATGGCATAAATTTATCAAAAATGCTATTTATACTCTAATATCATCCACTAAAATTAGCCACCAATATATTTGTAAATAAATACATGTGTGATTTAATTTATTTTCAATGTATATTTGTATTTCAACATATATTTTATACTAATAGCTGATTTTAGCGACTAATTTTAGTATACATGTAACATTACTCTAAATTTATCTCACAATAATATAGTATTAACTTTTTTCATATAATAAAAATATATAAATAATTTTATTTGAACATAATTATTATGGTATTTTTATATTAAATAAGATATAAACTCTAATTAATAAATCTAGCAAAATCATTGCTTGCTTTCCAGGAAGGTGATAAAAGAGTATATACATCTGAATTGCACTTAGACTTGGAAGATGTTGAGTCGTGTGTTTCAGGGCCAAAGAGGTAAATACATAGCTTACAAAATATTTGTATACTTGTTTGGCATTCATGTCTTGGCAACAAAGTTGGATTCAAGGTGGCTACAGCTTTCATATCACTTTGCTATCCATCACTTCTTTCTTTGGCTACTTTGTCATTCATGCTCCAATTCTAATTCCTAATATACACCACACCCGTATACTAAACTACACTCTTCTCTTTATTGCCTTCATCTCCAGCAGCAAATCTGTCCACCGAGTTAAACAAGTAAATATCAAAGCTCAATCAATGGATAGGGTGAAACAAGTTTAAAGAGAAGCGCATACTCACATACGGTATATGTAATAAGGACCAAGTCTAAGATAACCCTTGGATTCAATCTTGGCAGAAAAGGTTTGGAGTTGGAGCCTAACTCTGGCATAAGGAACAAACTGAGGAAATTCTTCCTCTTCCTCGTGTTCCGTGAATATATAGATCAAACTTTCTTTGCTACTGTGGTCGCAACAAAAAATATTTGATACCCGCACACGGTCCTCCTCCAAACCATCCACGGGAACTTTTGCCACAACCTGCTTCTCAGACAAGTCATAAATATACCACGTTGGAGCGAAGTCTACAATCAGAAGATAATGGCTACATCCCAAACGAACTAATTTTCTAGGACAATATTTAGGAACTGGCGGAAAATTGCACTCAACTTCTTCCCATCTGTTAGCTTTGACGTCATATGAGATGAGCAACTGATGATTATCATCAAAAGAATACAATACAATGAGGGTCTTCTTGCTGTCCTCCCACAGAAAGTACGAGCTAGCCAACGGGTGATCTGAGAAGAGATCACTACAGGGCACTTCCCTTTTTTTCCCATAGACCTGATTTTAGGCTATAGATCTCAACCCAATTTGCAATTTGATAGTCACCCCAAAACATGCACAATTTGCCATCGTATGGGACTACTAAGGGACTTAATCGGGAGCAGAACATGGTTCCACATAGACTCCAAACCCAAGTAGGATCCTCATACTTAAGGCACCACAGCTTTGAGTAGTAACAATCGTAATAACCCACGTTCGGATGTGTTATAAGACCATCCCATACATCACCAGTAAAGAAAAAGCAGCGACCAACGGAACAAAATCCTTGAAAATTTGGTAACACATCGTTGTCGATCAATAGATCATCTCTAAGAGGCCATTGGGCAGGTAAATGACATACTTGTTCAAGTTCAACAGTGCCATTCTTCATAAAGTTGTCGTCAGTGATAGTTAACATCCTGTACCTGGTGGTACTAGAGAACCTCACATAAGGGTCGGTTTGCTTTGTTACATAATCCTTATTTATCACCAACATATATAAACGATGTGTCATGGATAGGTTTAGATCAGAAGAACCAACATCCTGGAATTAGGGAAACAATTAACTATTAAATAGAGAGCTCTGCAGTGTGATGATAATAAATAGAAACGCCATAGTTATATAAGGATAAGAGGATGCAGAAACGGACCTCAGGTTCAGATTCCCCGCATATGCCATCAGCAGCATCTCCCAAAACAGCACCTTGCAAAACCGCAACAACACTTCCCCACCAGCTGTCAAAATCCGCATTCGATTCAGCAGTGTGCCCCAAACCCCTAATCTCATTGGCGGCCTTAGCCATCAAATTCTTGCCACCTTCATTAACCTCTCTGCCCACCACAAAGGCACTGAAACTGCAAGCATTCACAACAAACGCTCTAACCTTAAAGGCGTTCGCTTTTTCCTCGATCCAATCGACGAAGAACCTTGCTCCCCAAGGTAGGTCGTGACTGGGGAAGAAATTCCGTGCGGGAGGTAGGTTCCAAACTTCCGAAGTTGAAGCAACGAGGACGACGAGGTTCTCCTTGGGTAGGGCTTTGGGCTCTTAATTCCGGGCATCTACGAGCTCCAAAACGATGCCTTTCGACTCTAACAAATCGCAGAGGCGCGTCGCTAGGGCTTTTGAAGTTCCGATTTGGGAAACGAATAGCATCTTGCCGTGTGGATCGCGTTTGGGTTGTTCGGGATTGCGTTTGGGTTGTTGGCGATGGTGTGTTGTGAGGTTCTTTTCGTGCATGAGACGAGACTTGCAGATTAACAACAAGGTTGTGACAATGGCCGTGGCGGCGCTAACGGTGGACAAGAGTGCGGGCGCCGACATGATTGGCATGTTGCTTTCTGTTGTAGCTTTTAGGTCACCAAACACTGTCTTCGCCATGCAATGCATGAAATTATACAAGGTTTCTTAACAAAATATACTCCTTTTTCATGGTAATGCTTTCCCCTTTTCTTTGTTTTTTAATATTTAGTTTTACATTACTGATAATATAAATTATTTTATATGTTTATTTTACATTTAATAATTGTGAAAATAATTATTTTTATTAATATTGAATAATTATCAATAGATTAAGACTCGCGCGTGATGTATGAAGAACTAAATTAATTATATTATATAGTGTACATTTAAAATGCTAATACTACTTAGAGATATATTAGATAATATGTAAATTAATGTTAAACTTAAGAGTTAATTTGTAAAAAATATTTTAAAATATAATTTGATTAGGTAATCAACATAGAATCTGCTAATTATTTTTTAAGGCATCTATTTTGTAGGTGTTTTTTTCGAGTGTGTCTGTGTCTTTTATAGTTATAAAAGTTTTTTTTTGTATTAGAAGTGTTTGTTAATGGAGGTCTATTAGGTGATATGACGACGACACAAGTACCACAATGATAACAACACCTTAAGAGGGGATGGATATCACAATGACCTTGCGGGTGGTTACTCAACACAATCTTTGTGGTGGTTGTGCAGCTGTGACGGAAGCACGCTGCAGCGGCAGCGAAGCGGTGCTGTTGGTGAGAAAGGAGATGTTGCGATGATAAGAGGAAAACAGACGCTGATCACAGTGACATTGTGGGCGGTTACTCAACACAATCCTTATTATTCATAAATTTTTTTAATGTTATTTTTTGAAATTTAAATTTATTAAAATAATTTAAAATTATTAATTATTAATTGAGTTATCAAAGCCAATGAGTTATAGCTCAAATGGCATAATCTCCCTATATTCAATTAAGAGGTTGTGATTTTAAATCTCCTATCTTTGAAAAAAAAATTTGAGTTATCAAAAGTTAACAAATTGATTCTTGGTATCCAATACTTTTCCTTTAAAATATATTCATTTAATTTAAAAATTTATATATAATTTAATAATAATATT
>NC_029791.2:3380704-3382461 GCF_000816755.2 Arachis ipaensis | reverse complement strand
GGTATTTTGATAAAACTATTAGATAAAATACAAATATGAATATTATTAAAGTTTTGATAATAAACAATGATATTTAATTTTTTAATTTTATTTTTCATAAATCATGATAATATGTATTTTTAATAATATTGTTACAACTAAATGATATTAAAAAAATATAAATTGTTAAAAGAAAAAAGAAGTGATATATAGACGACAAACACATTATATAACTTATGAATATAATTACACAAAGAAATAAAAAAAACTAATGAATACAGTCACACAATTACCTTATACATACGTTTACTAAATTAAAAAAATAAAATAAATAAAAACTATAGTTATCAACCAAATTCTAGTTGTGCAAAAAATTAGCAATAATTGAGAGGGAGAGGGAGAAAGAGAAAGAAGTATGAGATTATGTGAAAGGAGATAAAAAAATTTTGTGAATTGAATGTTGATTTATATAGTAAATATAAGAATGAGTGCTGAGTATGAAAGGAGAAGAGAAGAAATTAGTTTTTAATTAAATTTATACTTATTAAAAGGGATAAGTATGATTTTGGTCCCTAACGTAGAGGCGAAAAATCGATTTCGTCCCCAGCCTTTTTTTCGCTATAAAATGGTCCCTAATATTTCAGTTTGTTTTAAAATTGTCCTTTTTACCAATTTTATTTTTTTATTACCGAACTATTCCTCATTAAAAAATTATAAAAAAAATAAATATAAAATAAATAAAAAAGAAAGGAAAGAAAGAAAGGGATATAGAGAATCGGGGGAGAAAAAGAAGGGGAGTGGAGCGTGAGAAAGGAGGGGTTGGGGGTGGGGGGAACTGCCGCACCGTCATACCGCCGCACCGCCGCTCTGCCGCCTGTGATCCACCACTGCTCCTCCTCCTCGCCCTCACCGTTGTGGAATATCTATAATTTAATTTTTTGTGATTTGACTTGAATTTGGAATATTGTTGTTGCTGAATTTGTTGATTATTTTTTAAAGTGCATGTTGCTTGAATTTCTTTAAAAGAAGATGAAGAAGCAGAACAAGAATAAAAGAGGAAGAATTTTAGTTTTGAATTTTGTTGATGGTTCTGAGTTTTGATTGTTCTGAATTTTTGATTTCTGATTTTCTGAGGTGGGAATGGTGGTGGGTTCTGTTTTGAGTTTTGTTGTTCTTCTTCTTCTTCTGATGATGATGATGACCATGATGATAATGGTGGTGGTGGTGATGGGTTCTTGTTCAGCTTGGACTTCTGATTGATTTTGGTTGATTTTGGGAAAAGTTCTGATGATGATGATGACCATGATGATATTGGTGGTGGTGGTGGTGGTGGTGGGTTCTGGTTGGGCGTAGACTTCTGTTTTGGTGGTAGTGGTGGTGATGGTGGTTGATTTTGGTTGATTTTGGGGCGAAGGGGGAAGGGTATTTTCGTCCGAATGACGATTTTAAAACAAATTGAAATCTTGGGGACCATTTTGGAGCAAAAAAAAGGCTAGAGACAAAATTGATTTTCAACATCTACGTTAGGGACCAAAATCATACTACTTATTTAAAAAAAATTAACGTTAACATTGAAAACAATAGTGTAACGGTGAGTTACATTTTAAAATTAATGTTACAATTGATTATCCTAACTTTAGTGGAAGTTTAAAAGAATTTATACGTTAGTGTAAATTAGTTAATTAATTAATTACTTTGAAAAAATTAAGTGATCTTAGTAATAAAATTAGTGTTAGAGTTTTGGTAATTAATCTTAGTAATTAATTAATTTAATGTTG
>NC_029791.2:3374942-3380568 GCF_000816755.2 Arachis ipaensis | reverse complement strand
ACATAGGTTTAGATATTAAAAATATTTTTTAATTATTTAATAATAATGAATGTTGGTATATATATAATGAATATATTTATTATAATCAAGGTTTTATAGATATGTTTGTTTGATGTGATATTTGGCTATATTTTGTATGCTAATTTGGAAGTCAATTAATCAATTGAAGACATAAATGTTAGCTTGTTATGTGAAACCATGAATTTGGATATTTTAAATTTTAAATTTTTATTTTAGAGAATAAAATATAATCTCTCATTTTTAAATAGTTTCTTTCTCATATATTTTTTTTATCTCACCTATATAATAAGAATTTATGTAACATCCTTACTATCAGAAGTCATGTTTTCAGCTGCGCTACTCTGATAGCAAGAAATATTACGACTATATTACATACTAAATATTAAAATAGGAGCCTGTGACTCGACACTGTATCACTTATTTCTTTGAAAACCGGAAATAAACACTTTATCTTAAGAAAAATACAAACAGGCATAGATTCATATACAAGACTCCTTACATAATAACTCATAATATGATATACATATAAAACATACAATTCCTATCCCTCTTACAAACTTGTAATAAAAAAGACGAGGGAAGAAAATAATCTAATTAATACAATAACTTATAAACCAAACGCAGTATAACTCTTCCTAATGCTTCTTCATCCGGTTCCTGAAAAGATAAAGCTGTAGGGGGTGAGAACCTAACCACACGTTCTCACCACGGAGTTTCAAAGTTGTCATAAGAAGATATTTCAATAAGAAAACTGCTTTCAAATTCAGTGATTATCATTGCCTTATGAATCCTTTTAAAAATCCAATAGCTAATCGTTCAAAACCTTTTCAAAGAAACAACGTTCAATATTTTTAGAAATCCAAGGTCTTTCTTTTCTCATAAGCAAATCTCAGTCAGAATCCAACCACGCAATCAAACCACACAATCATTAATTCAGCACCAAAGTCCATTCTTAAATGTAACACGCCAGGACAAACACAAGCAAGACAAACAAGTAAAACACAAGTAGAAAGCAGTTACAGCAAATAGTTCAAGTAGCAGTTAGGAACAATTTAGCAATTAGGCAAACCAAAACAAGTTCAAACCCAAGCAAAGCATACAAATGCATATGATGCATGCCTGTTCTATGGCTGATGAGGCTCATCTGTCGGTTATCCAGCCAACCCGACAAGTCTGAATTGTACTTAGACTGTCCCCCGACGTGCATCCCAAAGAGTCTATGCATAGCTTTTTCTCAAATAATCAATATTGCTCAATGGGGGTAACATTCCCGGGAATTTATATAGTGTCCGGTCACACTTACATCGTAGGGTCAACAGAGTATCGAGTTTTCAACCTGGTACACGTGGTGGCAAGCCATGGTACTTTATCCAGGGAACCTCGTATCTCAGATAATTCAAATTTATAAGCCATGTGAATAATTTCAAAGTTCATATCTCAACATTCTCAACATTCTCAACATTTTCAACATCATAATCGTTCATCAATCCAATTCTCATTTCTAAATTCATTCAAAACCCATATTTCAAAGAAATCCTCATCATCCTTCTTTTCATTCTGTTTTACTAACAATTCTCAATCCAAAACATAACTTTTTCTTTGATAAATGAAGTAATCTCAAATCATATAATACTTAAAATTAAACCTTTTAAAACAACTTTTTCAAATGAAGCTTCTGGTTTTATAAAATTTCGGCAACATCTCCTCTAAAACTCAGATTCTGCCACCCTTTTCTCGCCTTCCCCTGTTTGGAAGGGTTGGTAAGGTTGAAATAGAAGAGGAAAACGTCCACCGACACCGGCAGCTCCAGGTGCTCGCAAACCATTTCGAAGCAGCGGATCGAAGCCCAGCTGTTCGGATGAAGCTGAGACGGGGGGACGGATATCCGGTTCAGAAGCGCCATTTGTGTGTGAACATGGACTTGTAAAACCAGATCCAATCGGGGACACGAGGGGAGTGAAAGTTGAGCTCATAAATACGCTCATGGGGGGCAGGGACAATGGCCTCGTAGTTGGCCTCCTCGTCAGTCCCCCCACACAAGTAGCCGGCTTACCGGAACTCGGTCAACTCCTCCAAGTCCATTTGGTTGGGTGAGCTCCTTATATCATCGGTCACCCAGGCGTACGGGTCGTAGGCCACGCCAGTTCCTGAAGACCGGGAAACGATGCGAGGCATACCTACATCGGGGTACCACTCCGTTAGACTATGAGGTCGGGAGTCCATAGAAACCCAGAAACTACGCCTTTTCAAACTCAGATCATGGCCAAGAAAAGTTAAAAACTACGCCTATCGTGCAAATCACCTAAAACCTACCCAGGAATGGTACCCCTCCCTTAATTCATCTACCCCACCAGTGGAAGGCCATTCGGCTAAAAGTAAACCAAGCATACAACCATCACAAACAACAACTGCGCAGCGGTAAAAATGGCATAAACACAAGAGAAGAGGGAGCAAAAATTACCTGAATCGATTGCAGAAACTTGGGAGGAAAAAGAAGGCACGAGAGGGCTCGAACAGGAAATTTTGGATATCAGGGAGAGAGGAAAGTGAAAATGGCGAGGGTAGAAGGAAAAGAGAAAGAAAACTGTTTAAAAACCCCCACGAGAAGCGCGAAAGAAAGCAGGGGCAAAACGGTCTTTACGCGCGGGGTTTTTTCAAACCATTATGAGCATTTAATGCTCAGCACGAAAAACGAAGCGACGAACGAACGCCTCAGCAGACCAAGGGGCACGCGCACGAAAGACGCGCCTCTCTTACGGTCAGCCGACTCAACGACAACGCACAAACAAGGACATCACGCGCCACCGATCGCCCTCACGACCCTCACTGGCGCGTCGGGGGCACTGTTACGGCCCGGCCCAGGACTCTCGTGGGTCAACCCGACCCGAGCTCCAATTGAATGGTGAGTGCCAACTAAATTCTCAAAGTGATATTTCATATTTACCGTTTTTATCATTTTACTTAAAATTTATTTTTGGACACTATATTAATTTCTTAATTTTAGTATAAAATCAGTAAATTAAAGGTTGAATTGATTCTAACTTATTATACTGAATATAAGACTAAATAATATTATTTTATTTTAGTATTTGTTCATACTCTGAGTCGAGCTATCCGACCTGGGACGATTGGAGATAAAGCGACCGACCTCTTCAGAGGGAAGAACTCACCAGCGGATGCACTCTTTTTCCTGAAAAGGTTTTTTAATGAGGCACCAGGTCGAGACCTAGACCATACCCAATTTAAAGAGGATAAGAAATCCCCACATGTACATATTTGCATTTTTTCTTGGAATAAAATTTATTTAGGTATTCTACAAAGATTTCAAGACGCATTAGTCTGAAGTATTCATCGTCCGATTATAAAGCTACAGGTCGACAAAAAGTGAAAAACAATTTCGCTGCACGACCACGATAAAGATAAATCGTCCGATAAAGGTGAAAACGCGATTCACCCAAAGGACGAATTCGAGATGCCAACCATTTTCTACAAATCGGCAAAGATGAACACAGAATAATGTAAGAAGTTATCGAAAGCAATCCAAAAAAAGAACCTGACGAGGTCTTATGGATAGCTAATATAATAACTTAAAAAGACTGGCCGACGTCAAACAATTAACTTGTAAAGCATACAAGCCCTAATGACTTGTATGCAGAGCTTTTCTCAAACAATAAATAGGAATTCAAAGCATCTCTCTCTTTTCTATTAGGAGAAACTAACTTTAGTCCTTATTGTGGTCACACTTAATTAATTAATTAAAGCAATTAAAATTAAGAGTAATACCCCAAATAGGTCCCCAAGAAATTTATTATCCGACAGTTTTGTCCCCCACAAAATTTAACTAAGATTTCGACCCTGAGGTTCTCAGATATCCCCCAGATACGTCCCCAAAACCGTTTGATCCGGTTAAAGTGATGACGTGTCAGGTTAACTGTGACATGTCACCTTTAGGACATTTTGGTCCCCATCCACGCTGGACAAAACGACGTCGTATTGGAACCAGGGGCAAAACGACGTCGTTTCGGGGAGGACAAATTCGTCCCCACTTAGACAGAGAATGCAAACGGCGCCGTTTTCATGTGGGGGACCTATTTGTCTCATAATAGTATCTTAGGGGACCTATTTGACCTATAATTTGTGATGTTAAAAGAAGCTATATTTACTTCAACGCAAACCTTAAAAACACATTGACATTGGTCTGTTCATTTATCAAAATGGTAACATAAACTTGAGAACCCAAACATGTTAACCACACAAATATTTTACTTCAATAGCAACACAAACCAAATCAAGTCAAAAGAAGGTTTATTTTCTTCAACATAAACTAAACGAAACCATTATAAACAACATAATGTCTTCTTCCTCCAACATAACAAAAGGTGGTAACATAACTAAGACAACAACTTTCACACTAATTCTTAGAAGCATTATTTCTTGAAAGACTGGTTCAACCCTCGTGTTGGAATGAATTTGAACAACTTAGATACTGTGCCACTGGTTACAGCTGATATTGTCTCAACACTAACACTCCCCGAATTCACGGCCCTAATTACTGTCTCCTTTGGACGTCTAAAAGAAAGCTGAGATTAGAATAAAAAGTATTGTTATCACCATGTTTCACACAAAATTTCAGTATTGCTGAAACATGGTGATAACAATACTGTTTATTCCAAGCTCAGCTTTCTTTTAGACGTCCAAAAGAGACAGTAATTAGGGCCGTGAATTCGGGGAGTGTTAGTGCTGAGACAATATCAGCTGCAACCAGTGGCACAATATCTAAGTTGTTCAAATTCATTCCAACACGAGGGTTGAACCAGTCTTTCAAGAAATGATGCTTCTAAAAATTAATGTGAAAGTTGTTGTCTTAGTTATGTTACCACCTTTTGTTATGTTGGAGGAAGAAGACATTATGTTGTTTATAATGGTTTCGTTTAGTTTATGTTGAAGAAAATAAACCTTCTTTTGACTTGATTTGGTTTGTGTTGCTATTGAAGCCAAATATTTGTGTCGTTAACATGTTTGGGTTCTCAAGTTTATGTTACCATTTTGATAAATGAACAGACCAATGTCAATGTGTTTTTAAGGTTTGCGTTGAAGTAAATATAGCTTCTTTTAACATCACGAATTATAGGTCAAATAGGTCCCCTAAGATACTATTATGAGACAAATAGGTCCCCCACATGAAAACGGCGCCGTTTGCATTTTCTGTCTAAGTGGGGACGAATTTGTCCTCCCCGAAACGACGTCGTTTTGCCCCTGGTTCCAATACGACGTCATTTTGTCCAGCGTGGATGGGGACCAAAATGTCCTAAAGGTGACATGTCACAGTTAACCTGACACGTCATCACTTTAACCGGATCAAACAGTTTTGGGAACGTATTTGGGGGATATCTGAGAACCTCAGGGTCGAAATCTTAGTTAAATTTTGTGGGGGACAAAACTGTCCGATAGTAAATTTCTTGGGGACCTATTTGGGGTATTACTCTAAAATTAATGTAGTTGTTATTTTGTTTACAATAATATTATTAAAATTTATAAATTCAAAAATAATTCACTATTAAAAATATTAAGATTCAAAAAAATAATTAATAATTTCATATATAAT
>NC_029791.2:3363259-3374919 GCF_000816755.2 Arachis ipaensis | reverse complement strand
CCCTAAGGAACTTTCCTCACTTTTTCGTACACTGAGTCTTTTTTTTTCCCATGTGTCAGAATAGAGCCTCTCTTTACTACCATTGGAGTTGCTCTTAACGCCCTGTCCTATCTCAAAACAGCGTTATCTTCTGTGTTCCGGGTCGATCCGAATTACTGAATTTCATCTTCATCTTCTTCTTCTAGTTGATTTCAATAGAGTAGAAAATCAAATCTTTTGTGATTAGCAAGCGGGAAGACATCACAAGCGGGAATCTCATACACTACTAATTACCCTGGAATTTGAGAAAAAGTAAGGTGAGCTATGGTTTCATAATTTGACTCCATTTATGGATTTTTTCTATGTTTACGAATTCTAGGTATGACTGTATGAGATACTGTGCTAATTCACTTTCTATATGTTTGCCTAGGAAGAAAGCTCTGATTATTACTAATGTGATTTTTCAGTTAGCTTCTATGTTTAGTGTTATTTAGCTTCTGCATGTAATGTAAACATTGAACTGTTCCAGCAGGAAGGAAGACTATTCCGGAGTACAAAAGATAATACTTACCCGTCTGTTTTCTGAGCTACAACATGGTTCATGAAGGAGAGCGAATTATCAAGATGGAAGAGGGTATTTCTGTCACAGATGATTATGATTCTGGATATTTGATGCAGTTCCAGTCCAGAGAAAGCACTTTCGATCAAATTTTGGAAGCACTAAAAGATTGTAAGATCTCTCAGGTTGCATTGTCTGGCATGGGTGGATCAGGAAAGACAACCTTAGCAAAACAAGTGGGTGAAAAGGCCAAGCTGTTGAACATCTTCAACCTTGTTGTATTCGTTCCTGTGACATCTACTCCAAGTTTCATGAAGATACAAGGTGAGATAGCTGACCAATTGAGTCTCAGATTGGGAGAAGAAGCTGGTCTAGCTGCAAGACAGAGAAAAAAATCAATGACAAGTAAAGAACTGGTTCTTATAATTTTGGATGATGTGTTGGACAGGCTCAACCTGGAAAAGATAGGGATTTTTAATGGTTGTAATGGATTGCAGCTTAGAACCATGGGTAGGCGTATGAGCTGTAAAGTCCTCATGACTACAAGTACTCAAGAAGCAGTATATAGGATGGGATGCCAACCAAGCATTAACCTGTCTTTATTAACTGAAGGAGAAGCTTGCGATCTTTTGAGGAAGCATGCAGACATTAGTGACGGCTCCCCTGAATCAATTGTTGAAGTAGCAAAACAAGTTGCGAAACATTGTCATGGTTTACCCCTTGCAAGTTCAGTGATTGGATCCACTTTAAGAGGAAAAACTGTTGACCAGTGGAAGGAAGTATTAAAAACAATGCAGATGCTACCAGTGAAGAGTTTGCAATGTGAAGCTGACACATCTAAATTTATTCACCAGATTATAGAAGTAGGCTATCATGAACTGAGCACCAGAGTAACTAAAACCATATTCTTAATATGTGGTTTGTTTCCAAGTGGTCGTGATCATGAACATGAAGTTCTCATTGAAGAGCTGTCACAATATGCAATCCGACTAGGCTGGAGGAAAGATGAAGTGAGAGCAGCCATCAATGACCTCATTGAGTCTAGTTTGCTGATGCTTTCTGATAAAAGCAAAGACCATATCATAATGAGTAGTCTGGTGCGTGACATTGCTAGAAAGATGGTTTATGAGGATATCCCTGCCAGCAAGATGGTTAATGTTTGTGATTACATGTTTGCACAATATAATCAGGAAGATTTCCAGTGGCGTGTAGCATTACATCGACTTCTTCACTTGTTGTATGGCAGTGCAAATGAGCTGGCATCTTCATCAACGACCAATGCAACATTTGCTGAAGAGGGTCTTGAATTCCAAGATGTGTCGTCCTATTCCTATCCAAAGGTTGCTACAGTTCCTAAGCTATCAGGGAAAATGGTGAATTTTAAAAGGCTGTGTCAGGTGGACAAATCATTCCTGCCTCTGCTCAAGAAAGCGTGTGAGAACCACCCCCAGCTGATTCATAGCCAGAAAAACCACTCTGAAATAGTAACACAAAGCGCCTTTGATAGCTTAGGGCGGGTGCTGTTTCTGTTGAAAAATGTTGAGAAGAGGGATTGGGTGTATCTGGAAGATGAGTTACGTATTCTCTGGAAGCAGTTAAACGAGTTCAAATTTGATTTGGAATGGTTAAGTCCTTATGTGAAAGAGGTGTTCTCTACCACTAAGATCACCAGGATTGAAGTACTTCGGGAGAAAGAGAAGGATTTGAAAGACGAAGCTGCTAAGCTGCGTGCACTGCTTGGAGCTGCAGAGGACGAAGCTGCTAAGCTGCGTGCCCGGCTTGGGGTTGTTGAGGACGGAGCTTCTGAGCTACGCGAACGACTCAAGGTGACCGAGAACAAAGCTGCAGATGTTAGGGCTGAAGTTGTCCGCAGAGAATCTGAGATGATTGAATCTGCAATTGCTATTGTTATGGAGTAAATGGTTAAGCCTTGACTTGTTTCACACGTCATTTCCACTTGGTGAGTTTATTTGGTTTTGGTTTATTCGAAAGACATTATGTTACCTTAAGTTTTCATTTTGAATACTTTGGTTCCTCGTATGGTAAAACTTTGTTGCATCCAAACGTATGGTCACTAACGCAATGGCCTCTTTGGATTTATATGATAAAACTTTGTTGAAGTCTTCTGTTAATTGGTACGCTTTCGTTGATTGAATGCAATGTTATCTTTGTAATTTTTTTTTATCCTAATTCATGTATCATGACATTTGTTAGTAAAGAAAATTTTGTATTTAGAAAATTATTTAATTTTTGTATTTATTTTAAAATTTTTCTATTTTCTTTATAATATAACAAAGACAAAAAACAAAAATATTGAACATGAAAACAAAAACTAAATTGTTCATAATTTTTTTACAATCTCTTATTTATTGGATATATTAATTTTTTTTTTAATTTTGAACTTTTGTATTTCCTGCTCATGTGTTTTTATGGAAGTCATTAGTTAGTTTTTATTTTAAAGTTATAATTTATTACCAATCATATATTCTAAACTCATATTTTAATAATCAAATGTGATATTGGAAGGGCCAAACGAGTTAGCTGAGGTACCAAAGGCCGTAGTTGTAGAGTGCATGGCCAAATGTTGATGGCAAGTGTGCTCAAAACTGGTACTCTGCCAAATAGAACGTTCATTTCCATTATACACCATGAAGTCCATGGCTCTATTTGGCAAACACGTGATTTTGCTTGAAAGTAAAAAATAATGCCTTAAATACTTTACTGTTATTTTTCTCCTTAATTTCTATAGAGGTTTGGGGTTGTTTCAAGTGTTATGTTATGGTGATTCCAAAGCATAAGACATTTTAACTTCCAAGATGGAAGCAAAAGGCCAAAATCACTGGTCTGGGCATTGGACTGCTTTAGTTTTCAGTTTTTCTTTTCACACTTTATTTTGAATCATACTTAATTTTTATAAAAAAAAAATTAGTAGTGTTACAATATATAGTATGATTAATTCAATGAGTTAAGATTTCACATAACTAAATCAATTATCAGGTTCAAGTGTTCAACTTCTACATTTTCCATTCACTTATTACTTTTTCTCAGTCCAAATTGGACTAATAACCTTTGTGTTTTTGGCTTTGGCTAATTTACTAGTTGGTTAAAACCTTTAAATCTCTTAGACAAAAGAAAAAAAAAACCCTTCAATTTTACGTGGTATTACTTGTAGTAAAAGAAAAAGATTTGCAAATATCACTTTCAAAGAAGTAAACATCACCTTTAAAGTCACCCAAAAAAAAAAAACACCTTTAAAGAAAAAGAAAAGCAAGGGTCTCGCTTGTAGAATAATTAAAAACAACATGATTTTATAATGAGTACTGCTAGGGAGTCAATGGCTTAAGTATACAATGTGTACAATGGGCTAAATCTTTAGTCCATGAATAAAATGAACACCACCTATACTACCCGGATACCAGATAATAAACTTTTCGGATCTAGAACTCTAATACCATGTCATGAAATCACTCATCCCAAAAGCGTAACCTGATAAGATAATGTAACACTAATGGTCATATCTCTAATACTTCCTAAACCTCTATTGTACACATTGTACGATTAGACTTCATTGTACACATTGTACGTTTAGACCATTGCCTCTGTATACTTTTTCTTTTACAATTGTCACGTTGCAATTAGTAGGATTGGAATTAAGATTTGTTTATTTTATTCTATTTAGTATTATTGCATTTGTATAGATTTGATCACAACTTGCAACTTTTGAAGTTATGCTAAAAATTATGTTAAAATTTAAATATAAATGTCATTATGTGAACCAATATAATTGGGTTAAAATCATTGATCCTTCCAAAAATTCTCTTCAAATTCCGCTACTTGGAACCAGTATAACCATTTTCCATGATGCAAGCATTATGTGCTGACATGCTGTATATAAAATTAGTGGAAAATTAAGATTTCTATTATTCTGTTTCTCTTAATTACGGATGAGATTTGTAAATTTTAAGAATTTTTTGGTTGCCTGTGTATTTTTTTTCTACATTTCCTTTATTTAGAATTTCATAAAGAAAATATTGAAAATAAAAGTTGTCAAAATAAAAAAATTATGAATATCAAATGAAATGAATTACAAAAATATTATTTGTACACTAAAAGTAGCTACTAAAATTAACCACCAATATATTTATGTATAAATATATATATTGTTCAATTTATTTTCAATGTGTAGTTATATTTTAACATGTATTTTATATTAGTAGTTAATTTTGGTGACCGATTTAAAAGGTACACTTAATATAGTTCATGACTTATTAATTATATTATACATTACATACAATTTTTAAGCTGATATGGAATGAAGTGCATGTTATGCAATACTTCTGAGGGGAAGGCAATTTGGGCCAAGCATACAGAATAGAAGTTGACCAACTCCAAAAAAAAAAGAAAAAAGAAAGATTAAAAGTTGATCAAAGTTGACTTTATTTGCTAATAACCGCCTTAACAAACTCGCTTCTTAAGTTTTAACTTTGCTCGCCATTGTAATTTTGCAAAGTATATTAGGAATTATACCATTGAAGAAAATTGTGTTCAGATCTCAAAGTTATTTAGTTAATTTCACAAAAAAATACAAAAAAAAAAAACCAAACAAATAAACAAATTAAAGAAATTGGTGAAAGAGATCAACGGAGGAATCTTCATTTACTTAATACTGAGCAAGTTGAAGAGGCACAGTGAGTTATGGTTTTCATCTTCTAAATTTTGAATTTTTTTTATTTTTTTGGGTGACTATTTTAAATTTTATTTTAGAATAAAAGTATAATCTCTCATTATTTATTTCATAGATTTGAATTTTTTAAATTTTAAATTTAACTTTAAAAAATAAGTTATGAAATAATAAGAATTTTATAAGATCTGATTTTAGATAATTTAATTTATATCATTTAATACTTTAAGTTAAAGATAAAAAAAAATAATCTTAAACAGGACTATTTCTCTATTTAAACAGCTCATTTGTTTTGTTTTATATTTGGTGTTTAATTTATTTCCGTCGCTAAAAAAAATTAATTGACTGAGCGTAGACTATATGAAAGTTGCAACTGTATATATCAGGCGACCAGTACTGTTGACCAAATGCACGTTGACTAGCTCGACTCCGATGTCCGATCCATTCATTCTAGAGTTGCTCTTTCAGAAAGTGCTTTCACAGTGTCAACTTTTGAGATCTCTCTGACTATAGCAAGACCTTGCTGAACTCTCTTTTTGTGAGGTAATGGCTTTGTTGCTCTTCATCTTATATAGTCTTTTTCTCTCTTTGTGATGTTTTTACTCTAGTCTTTTTCTTTTTAATAGGCCAATTTTCATGTCTTAAGGTTGGATGATTTGGATCTACATTTTATTCTATGTGATAAACTAATGATTATAATTTATAGTTGACATTTCTTCCCTGGTGTTCTGATTTTGATTCATAGATGGCAGATCAGAATTGTAATCATGTTACAAGGAAGATTGAAGAAATGTTGAAAGAAGCAAAACCCCTTTTCACACGTGAATGCTGCATCTACAGAGTGCCCCGTCAAATCCGCAAGTTAAATGAAGAAGCATACACTCCAAAGGTTGTTTCAATTGGTGCTTTCCACCATGGAGATGAAAATTTGCTAAAGATGGAAGGCCAGAAAAGAATATACTGTGAAAAATTCATTGAAAGATCCGAGAAAAACTTGGACAGGTTGGTGAGATGTGTGCAGCAGTTGGAACCAAAAGTTCGAAGATCTTACTCAGATAACATTAACCTTAATGAGGAGGATCATGTCATGGTGATAGTGGTAGACTGTGGTTTCATAATTGAGCTTTTACTCAGGTATCATTTCAATTGTTGGACAGATGATGATGCTATCTGTTTATCACCATGGTTGAGGAGTGATATAAGATGGGATTTGTTGTTACTTGAGAATCAACTTCCTTTCTTTATATTGGAAAAAATATACAATTTAGCCTTTTTTTCTAAACTGAATAATGGTGATCATGATCATCCTCCATTTTTATCCCTCACTCTTAAGTATTTTGGCCATAGTCCAAACTTTCCCTCTAATGACAGCATAGCTCATTTCACAGATCTATCAAGAACCTTAAAATTGAATTCATGTACTAGTCTACCTATAAGGAAAGAAAACTCTTTACCTCGCCTTTATAGTGCAACTGAGTTACATGAAGCAGGAGTGTGCTTTAAAGTAAGTAAAACAAGTAAAGACTTATTAGACTTAAGATTTGAAGGTCATACTCTTAGAATTCCAGAGATTAAAGTGGATGATACGACTGAAATCTGGTTGAGGAACGTCGTAGCTTTCGAACAATGCCACTATCCTGATCAGTCCTACATCACTGACTACATTGCAGTCCTTGATTTACTTATTAACACTGAAAAAGATGTAGATCTCTTGGTCAAAAGTGGGATAATCGTCAATTGGTTAGGAGATAGTAATGCTGTGGCTGAATTGTTCAATGGTCTTTGGAAGAACGTTGCACAGTCAACTTTTAATGAAAATTATCTTCGCACTTGTCAACAGTTGAATGCTTTCCGTGGACATCCATGGAACCGTTTAATGGCAACTTTGAGGCGCGACTACTTCAACACTCCATGGAAGATGGTAGCTTCCATTGCTGGAATTGCATTGCTTCTTCTCACTATTATTCAAACAATATGTTCTGTCATCCAAGTAGTTCAAGGTTCCTCCAATTAGTGCAAGTGTTGCAGAGATATATAGTTGAATAATGTTTGCAATAAACATCTTTCTGTATTTTAATTGTTATTGTACTTTGTATTTCTCGTTGTTATTGTTACTGTTATTCAGATAAACATGTTCTGTTCTCTAGCATCAGCTTGTATAATTCCATTTTATTGTTTTTATTAGCCGTTATCATGCTACTAACTCTCCATAGCATAAAAAAAAGAGTTTAGCTTTAAAAGTAATAAAGTATCATGATAGAACAGTGGGTATCTCACAAGTTGTATCATCAAACTCTATTGAGTGAGTTTGAGAGCTTCTCACCATAACGGAATCCATGAGTATGGAGAAAAGGTTCACAATCTATTATTGTGTTACAAGTAATGAACAGAGGAATGAAAAGCTTAAACTAAGTCTTGGTTATCAGCTTTGTATAGTTGGTCTTAATTAGTTGAACGGTCTAACAAAAACTACCAAATCTGGTCTTACTCTAACTAACTTGCTGACTGGAATATAACTAACTCTAATTGGTTATTGCACGTGAATATACATCCTCTAATATCTTTCTATTGTGTATTTAAATACTTAAAACAAAAAAAAATGCTAGAAGTAATAAATTTGTATTAACTAATGGGTCGTTACTCATAGTATATCTTGAAGATGAGCCTTGTGTAAATATGTTTCTTATTTTATAATGTCAGTGATACTTGCCTTAGAGCATCCAAGAAAAAAAAAAGTGATATACACGTCTTCACTTTGCAAGTTAAGATCATTATACTTGTCTTTATTTGTTCCCAATCTCAGCTATATATAATATTATATCTTTGTCGTCGCATAACACAACTTTTATTTTTTTTATAAGGTTGTGCGTGTTTCCTATTCCACCCATGCTGTATTTCAAACTCTTGTGATTCTTCCAAAACTTTTGATTCTTAAATTATGATTTCTGACAAAAGGTTCAACTGTTGTTGTGTTGTGTAGGGTACTAAAAGAGTATATACATCTGAATTGCACTTAAACTTGATGTTGAGTCGTGTGTTTCAGGGCCAAAGAGGTAAATACATAGCTTACAAAATATTTGTAGAAGAATGCTAGGGGGACAGCAATTTTTGTAATTTGTAGCCATCAAATAACCATTAATGGTGATTTTAATGTTGTGAGATTGATGTGACATTTTATCTAATGACTCACTTTTTTTTGCTGGTTACTGGCCATAATTTAATAAAGTTGTTAGTCCCCTAAACTTTTCTTTATTTGTAGACTTGTAGAGGCAGATTGGCATGCATGTCTTGGCAACAAAGTTGGATTCAGGGTGGCTAGAGCTTTCATATCACTTTGCTATCCATCAATTCTTTCTTTGGCTACTTGTCATTCATGCTCAAATTCTAATTCCTAATATCCACCACACCCCTATACTAAACTACAGTCTTCTCTTTATTGCCTTCATCTCCAGCAGCAAACCTGTCCACCGAGTTAAACAAGTAAATATCAAAGCTCAATCAATGGATAGGGTGAAACAAGTTTAAAGAGAAGCGCATACTCACATATTGTATTTGTAATGAGGACCAACTCTAAGATAACCCTTGGATTCAATCTTGGCAGAAAAAGTTTGGAGTTGGAGCCTGACTCTGGCATAAGGAACAAGATGAGGAAGATCTGACCCTTCCTCTAGCTCCTCCTCTTTCACGAACTCGTGTTCCGTGAATACATAGATCAAACTTTCTTTGCTACTGTGGTGACAACAAAAAATATTTGATACCCGCACATCGTCGTCCTCCAAACCATCCACGTGCACTATTGCCACAAGCTTCTTCTCAGACAAGTCATAAATATACCACATTGGAACGAAGTCTACAATCAGAAGAAAATGGCTACATCCCAAACGAACTAATTTTCTAAGACTAAATTCAGGAACTGGCGGAAAATTACACTCAACTTCTTCCCATCTGTTAGCCTTGACGTCATATGACATGAGCAACTGATGATTATCCTCAAAAGAATACAACACAATGAGGGTCTTCTTGCGAGTCTTGGTGCTGTCCTCCCACAGGAAGTACGAGTGAGCTGAGAAGAGAGCACTATCGGGCATTTCCCTTTTTTCCCATAGACCTGATTTTAGGCTATAGATCTCAACCCAATTTGCATATCCATACCCACCCCCAAACATGCACAATTTGCCATCGTATGGGACTACTAAGGGACTTGATCGGGAGCAGAACATGCTTCCACATAGACTCCAAACCCAAGTAGGATCCTCATACTTAAGGCACCACAGCTTTGAGTAGGGACAATCATAATAACCCCCGTTCGGATGTGTTATAAGACCATCCACATCACCAGTAAAGAAAAAGCAGCTACCAACAGAACAAAATCCTCGAAAATCTGGTAACACACCGTTGTCGATCAATAGATCATCTCTAAGAGGCCATTGGAAAGGTATATGACATACTTGTTCAAGTTCAACAGTGCCATTCTTCATAAAGTTGTCGTCAGTGATAGTTAACATCCTGTACCTGGTGGTACTAGAGAATCTCAAATAAGGCTCGGTTTGCTCTATTACAAAATCCTCATTTTCTACCAACATATATAAACGCTGTGTCATGGATAGCTTTAGATCAGAAGAACCAACATCCTGGAATTAGGGAAACAATTAACTATTAAACAGAGAGCTCTGCAGTGTGATAATAATAAATAGAAACGGATAGTTATCCAGTTAAGAGGATGCAGAAACGGACCTCAGGATCAGATTCCCCGCATATTCCATCAGCAGCATCTCCCAAAACAGCACCTTCCAAAACCGCAACAACACTTCCCCACCAGCTATCAAAATCCGCTTTCGATTCAGCAGTGTGCCCCAAATCCCTAATCTCATTGGCGGCCTTAGCCATCAAATTCTTGCCACCGCTGCCCACGACAAAGGCACTGAAACTGCAAGCATTCACAACAAATGCTCCAACCTTAAAGGCGTTCTTTTTTTCCTCGATCCAATTGACGAAGAACTTTGCTCCCCAAGGTAGGTCGTGATCGGAGTAGAAATCCCGTGCGGAATATAGGTTCCAAACTTCCGAAGTTGAAGCAACGAGGAGGACGAGGCTCTCCTTGGGTAGGGCTTCGGGCTCGTAATTCCGGGCATCTACGAGGTCCAAAACGATGCCTTTCGACTCTAACAAATCGCAGAGGCACGTCGCTAGGGCTTTTGAAGTTCCGATTTGGGAAACGAATAGCACCTTGCCACGTTGATTGCGTTTGGGTTGTTGGCGACGGTGTGTTGTGAGGTTCTTTTGGTAGGGGCTGACGCGCATGAGACGACACTTGCAGATTAACAACAAGGTTGTGGCAATGGCCGTGGCGGCGCTCACGGTGGAGAAGAGTGCGGGCGCCGACATGATTGGCATGTTGCTTTCTGTTTTAGGTTTTAGGTCACCAAACACTATCTTGGCCATGCAATGCATGAAATTATATACAAAGTTTCTTAACAAAATGCTCCTTTTTCATGCTGGTTTGTTACTAAATGCTTTCCCCTTTTCTCTGTTTTTTTAATATTTAATTTTACATTATTTATATGTTTATTTTATTTTTTTATCAATGCAGACAAAGATGTAGATTTCCTTATTAAGAAAAAAATAATTGTGAATTGGTTAGGTGATAGCAATGCAGTGGCCAAAATGTTCAATAGTCTTGGAGTGAATCTTTTGTATCCAGATTTTAATGTGCAAATTCCTTTATTTTTGAAGAGTTGAATGCTTTCTGTAACATTCTATGAAAAATAGTAGTTTCTGTTGCTAGAAATTTTCTGCTTATTCTCACTTATTCAAACAGTATTTTCTATCCTCTAAGAAAAACGCTAGTACTAGATTAATGTTTGTGTTGTCTAATGTGGATTGGATGATTATATGTTCAATTTCCAATATGGTGTGGTAGTTTTGATATCTTTGTATTTTGTAAGAATTGAAGTGTTTCGTATGAACATGTGGCCACTTTGTTATGTAATTATTGAAGACCACTGCATATGGCATATTTTGTATTTTACAACTATTTGTCAAGAGCAAAGCAGTGATCGACTTCTGTTATTTCAAAGTGAAAGTCAATTTTTTTTTTTATGAAGGGGTCCTAACAAAACAAAATTAAGTATTATGTTTGCATCTAACAAAAGAGCAAAAAAGGAGGAATAGTAGAGAAATTCTGGATTTCCAGCGCGAGAATTATGTCATTTGAATCTCTGGTTAAATTATCATTAGAATCGGAATCTTTATTTTAAAAGATTGAACCATCTATATTTATTTTGCACCAATTTTCTTTTAGCAGAGTCCACTTAACCAGAATTGAGTGCGACACTTGTAAAATTATTAACCTCTTTTTATTTTAAAACGCACCTTATCTAAATACTTAGTATCTCGTGTATTAACACTTTTTTTTTTGTCTTAAAATATTTATCTTTTAGC
>NC_029791.2:3340774-3363224 GCF_000816755.2 Arachis ipaensis | reverse complement strand
TATTTTTTGTTATACAGGATAAATTAAATTTATATTATTTAAATTGATAAAACAAAATATTTAACAAATTAATATAGTTTTATTAATTTTATTAATTAATAATCATTTTTAATTCTATTCTCTTTAGTCTTTTCTCTTTTTAAAATTCACACTTTTTAACTTCTTTCTTAAACCTTTTTCGCTTCACATTTTACTTTTTTTTTCCTCTTCAAATATATATTAAGCCAAGGTAATTAACCATCACATTCTTATGTCAGTAAAGAAATTCAGCATGTAATGTTTGTTTGTTTGATTAAGAAAACTATGGTTAGTTCATTATGTTCTTTATTTAATTCATCATCAAGATCAACTTTAATATTTTATTTTAGTTACCTTCAATTTTTGCGCTAGTTTGTTTTTCCTATTAATCTTTACTCCAATTTTCTTGATTTCTCTTATATATGATATATCGAAATTTTTTTTTATGATATTCTTTAATTTAGTGGGTATGTCTAAAACGAGCTCAACCATTATGTACTTATTGAATGAGCCACATTTATATAGGCCATTAGATTTTATTAGATAAAAATCAAAGGCTAATATAAAACAAGAGTATTGATGGACTCTAATAAATATAAAATATCTTAGTACATAAATAAATGTTTTAAATGGTAATATTTTAATACACAATACTTTAAACGGCAACAAAATCTTTTATTCTTAAATAATTAAATATAAAATATATGAATATTTTTTATTTATTAAAATTAATTATTGCAAAAAAATTTTATAATATTAAAAAATTATATTAAAATAATATTTTAAACTATAACTAACATAAAAATATTAAAGTATTACCATTTAAAGTATTTATTTATGTACTAGGATATTCTATATTTATTAGAGTCCATCAATGTTCTTATTTTATATTAGCCTTTAATTTTCATCTAATAAAATCTAACAGCCTTTATAAATGTGGCTCATTCAATAAGCACATAATAGTTGAGTTCGTTTTAGACATACCCTAATTTAGTATGTTAAAGATTAATTTGTCAAGTTTTATTAACCAATGAATTGCTAGATGTTGTTTCTTAATTATCCATAATTTATTTATTTATTTATCGAGTCTTCTTTCTTTCATCTTCTCAAGCTTATTATTGACATTGATGCACCCATGATATAGCTTCTTAATTTGATTGACATGTGTTTTTTTAATTAATTAGCAATCAAAATCTTGTTCTTAATTTAAATCTTGGATTTTGTTTTTTATCCTTTTACCGCTACTTTCATATCATCCGTATCTTGTTGATTCCTAGCCATGATTCTTTCCGTCTTTTTAATTTTTTTTTATCTTAATAATTTTGTTCCTTCGATTTGTTCTTTCTATTTCAGCTCCTTCCATTGTTGACGGCATAACATAACTACATCTCCTCAATCATCGTCAAGACAATTTTGAAAGCAATTGAATTTCAGGTACTAATTAAGTTCCTGCTTTCAACATAAATGAACTACTACTGTTTTGCTTTTTATTTTAGGGTAACCTAACCAGAAAACTAATCTCTTTTGTTTGTGGTTTTCAATTTAAATAAACTTTTTTTAGGTCCTTTTTTTCTTAGTGTGTGTTGATTTTTTTTTTTAATCCACATGAACCAGTGAGGAAGAAAAGTTCCAAGTTAATTGATAGTATGGGTCAGGGTTAGTTATCAATAACTCAATGTTTTTAGATTTTAGGGCAGCTTCTAAGAATTTCAAATATAATAAAGGAATTTGTAAAGGAATATCAATAAAAATTCTTATTTTATTTACTTTTTTAAAGGTTTCCTATCTTAAACGCATTAATTTAAACTCGACAAACCGCAAAAAATCATTGTCCGACCTAAAGTGGACGACAAGATGAAGCGACGAGATACAAGTTAATGTAAGAAGTTATACAAACAACTTGTACAAAGTGACCTCAAATAAAGGATATCCGGCTATGCAAAAGCCGTTCTCTAAAGCAGATGCTCCATGATAGAAAATAAATTTTGAACATTACTTGCTAAAAGTTGTCAAAACAACTAAACAAAGTTAAAGTGTTCAAAAAACTATTAAACTAATACAAAAAACTAAAGTATCATCAAAGCCTGCAGGTCGGGATATTATGAAAAACAAAAGATAACAAAGGAATTTAAAAAAGTTCAAGACTTCTCACCCATTAGAGGATTTGAGAGCCTCGCCAGTCACAACGTCTTTGCCCCCAGCTGAAGGAGTGTGAGGATGCATAAAAACTGACACAGCCGAAATATTCTCAGGAGCAGAAGAAGAGGCCTCCACAACAGAAGCTTTGGGTTAGGCTCCCGAGGTGGAAGTATGACTGACCTGAGGTCCCGAAGTCTTCAGATTCTGAGGAGGCTCCTCCTCTTCGTCCGACTCGAGTGCAGGGACTATCTTCCCGTCCACCACTATATTGTCTACGCTGAAGAGGGAAAGGTCAAGCTCGGGAACCAAGACCTTAACCTGAGCTTCCAAGTTGTCAAGCATCTCGTTCATTCCCAGAGCGGCCAACTCCTAGGACTCAGCAAACTGCTCCTTCAGTTTTCCCAACTCCTCCTCCCGTGCCATTCTCTCCCCAAATACACGAGTGAAGCTTTTCTAAAATTTCTTGGCCTTTTCCTCGGCAAAAGCAGCAGCAGCCTCCGACTTATTAGCTCTTTTCCGAGCTCTTTCAAGGTCGGACTTCAAGGTCTCCTGTTCCTGCTCCAAGTCCTTTTTCAGCTCGTTCACCCTCTTTACATCAGCTCGAGTAGCCATAAGAGCACTAGTTGTGGCCTGTATAGGAGAGCTCCTCAACTCTCTAGCCAAAGTAGCACACATCCCAACTGTTCGAAGCCCTCCACGGGCCAAAGGCTGTAGGTGGTTCTGAATGACAACATCGTCCATGATTAGGTGGTGGTAAGGGAGCACGTTCTTCTCACCCCAAGTTAGGGCATCGAAGCTCCTTGAATAAATGCTCTCTTCATCATCCACCTTCTGCTTCTTGAAGGGGGGTTCAGTGGAAGAAGGAGATTCAGGGGAAGGCTCAGATGGAATAAGCTTGGAAAGAGGGGTAAGAATGATGACCTTCTCCTCAGAGGGACCCGACCCCGATTTCTTCCTCGGGGAAGATCGGACCAAGGACCTAGCCCCGGCCTCCTTTTGTTGCTGGAGATTCTTGGCAACAATTGACTTCTTGGTATTCCGAAAATATTTCATAGCTGATTTTAGAGCCATACTTTCTGAAAACAAAATAGGACGCAGTAAAAAATAACAACTGTAAAATAAAAAGAATTCAGTAAGTAAAGGAAGGAGAACTACCGAGGTCCGACTTCAGAAGGCTGGGATGTCCTAAATATCTTTTTGTGTCCAAATGGAGAGCTTCATCCTATGTACCCAAAACAAAATCAACACTCCTCTCTAAGTCATCTAAATCGGCTAGATCATGCCTAACGATATTAACGGTATCTTGCCAGTATAAGGAAAACGAGGGTTCTTGATTCTCGGACAAGAAGAAAGGTCGGACACTCACAGCACCCAGGACCTTAAAAAGTGATTTTTAAAATTGTGGAAAGAATCATCAAAGATAGAAAAAGCCTTCCGACCCTGTACAGCTCGAAAAGATATCCACCCCGAATTCGGAACTATAGGGTTTTGTTGCAACAAAGAGATAAAAGAAGACGTTCAAAGTATGAACTTTGCTTCAGAAATTGCTCACACACACTCACACATCCCCAGCGATTTACTGAGTCTGCCTCGAGTTAATTCTCTGTAGGGTTCCTTCCACTTGTTTTACTTTTCATTTACATTTTTCTGCAAACTTTACCTTTCTTGCAAATTTATCTTTCAAGCAAAATTTAACATTCTTGTCCAATTTACATTTCCAGTATTTTTATTTTCGAATTCAAAGTCCTTTGATCCAATCAAAGGCATTTTATTACTTTATTTAAATTCAATGCAAACCATTTCAATTCCAGTCATTTTCTTTTTATTTTCAAAATCTTTTATTTATTTGTTGTCTTTTCAGTCTTTTCCTCTAATTTTATCTAATTTGAGGGTCTTTGATGCACTTCTAGAATTGTGGAAGCTAAGATGTTTTAAATAGGGTTGGATTCAGTATAGGATTCATGAATCGATCCCACTTTGTGTCAGCTTTTCCTCAGAATGTTCAAATGGATGAAGTGTCAAGAGGAATGAAAAATCCTAAAATAATTATAAAGTTCGCAGGAGAAGTTGGAGAGTCAACTATTGAACATGTTGCTCGATATTTGGTCGAGATTAGAAATTCGGCCAATGATGAAAGTTTGAAAATGAAGTTTTTCCTTCCTCATTAACGAGGAATGTGTTTACTTGGTTTTTGAATCTTAGACCAAATTCGATAACAACATGGGCTCAGTTAGAAACTACTTTTCATGCCCTATTTTATCGGGGAGAATTGAATGTGGCAGTTACTGACCTGGTGGCTTTGAAACGAGAAGATGGTGAAACCATTGATGATTATATGATTCATTTCAAAAATGCTAGAAGTCGTTGTTATGTGTCACTTCCTAAAAGTGAAGTAGTGAAGATAGCAGCTATGGGATTAGAATTTTATATGCGTTGAAAATTACTCAATGTGCATATTCCTAATTTGGCCAATTTGGCTGAAAGAGTTCGTTAGGTAGAAATTCTGAAAAAAAAGAAAAGGAGAAATATAAGAATGAAAGGAGATTGAAGAGTAAATCTTTTTCTCAAAAGAGAAAGTTGCTTATGTAGCCATGGAATCCTCTGATGAGGAATCCGATTTAGAGGCAGAAGTTGATTTGGCTGAACTTAAGAACGGTCATCCTTATGTTTGTTCTTTACTTAAGAAAATCCCTGACAATGAAAAGTCAAATGTTTCAAAATTGAAAAGTGGAAAGAGATATAGTTTTAATATTTCAAAATCTGATCAGATTTTCGATGTGTTGCTTAAAGATAAACAATTAGTTTTGTTGGAAGGCAGAACTTTGCTTTCAGCGAAAGATTTAAAAGGGAAATTTTATTGTAACTTCCACCAAGTAACTAGTCATTCGACTAACAATTGCGTTCGTTTCAAGGATTTAATTCAAGAGGCCATCATGGAAGGGAGGTTGAAATTCGATGATAGTAAAAAGGAAATGAAAGTTGATTCTGATCCTTTCGATACTGAAGCTAGTTTTGCTGAACCATATTTTGGTGTAAACATGGTTGGAATGTCTTATGACTTTGATATATCTCTAGGAAATTTTGAATCAGATGTCCAATCTGTATACCCTGGAGTAGGAGATGGGTTGTTGGATTTTTTGGTGCAGCAGAAGTTAAAAGATCGGGACGTATCTCTATGTCCTTGATGCAATGTAGTTTTCGATGCTGAAGCTGCAGCAATTTTTGAGAAGGAAAGAATGAAGAAGGAATTGGATCATAGGGAAAAACAAGCCCGTCAGAAACAACCTATTCAACGAATGAAAGGGTAAAGTTCTGGAGGTCCTCAGAAAAATCCTATTGCGCCTACCAACCGTTCTCAAGCCATTGGCATACAATGGATTTGAAACTGCCGAGAGTTCCAGAATAGGGTTGCTCATTACAAGCGTACCCCATAGTTGGGGCATAGAGGTCCTCCTCGAGGTCGATTTTCATATTTCCATGGCCAAGCTAGGAGGTACCCACGAGGCAAAGGCCAAAAAGGACAACAGCCACCTAAGATATCTCTTGCTGACAACGGCAAGGGGGCAACACCATCTGTGTTCTCTCAAATAGTCTTTTCGACTGATGGAGAGACAAATCCGAAGGGAGTTACTTCCCCTGTGAAATTGGATAAAGGAAAAGCAGTCGTTAGTGTTCCAATCGCTGATAAAGATAAGGGTGCTTATCTGGACGAAAAATTACTTCAAAGAAGGATGTGATGAAATGGTCGGTACCATCTCAATTATCCCAACTGAATATCTGGGGGAATATGAAGGAAATCTTATAGAGGATTATGATGTGGACGATGAAGAAACCTTTTCATTCATTCGATATGAGGATGAACCCGATTATTTTCGAAGGGCTTCTGAAAAACAAAAATCTCATTTGCGCCCATTGCATATTACTGCAACTATGAGTGGGATAAAAATTTACAAAATCCTGATCGATGGAGGGGCAGCTATAAGCCTCTTACCCGAGAGGATGCTGATGAAGGTAAGCAAGCATCCTGATGATTTAATCCCAACTAATATTTTAGTAATAGGTTTTAGTGGTGCTTCGACTCCTGCTAAAGGACTTTAAAATATTTGACATGACAAAATAAAAAATAAATGCTAGGGACGATCAGAATTTATTATTTTTAGTCAGTTTTATAATTTAACAACATACTTTATCTTATACTTTTAAACATTGACGAGCAACTGATAGCTAAAAATAATAAATTCTAATAACATAATTATTTATATTAAATTTATCTAACAAAAATTTACTATTAACTTTTTTTTATATAATAAAAATAAATAAATAATTTTATTTGAACATAATTATTATGGTATTTTATATTAAATAAGATATAAACTCTAACTAATAAATCTGGCAAAATGATAGTAGTATGATCTGTAAGGAGATAATATCTTGTGCTCGATATGATACAAGTCACATTAGTACTTAACGAAAGTTGAAGATTCTAATATCTCAAAATCATGATAAAAGAGTATATACATCTGAATTGCACTTAGACTTGGGAGATGTTGAGTCCTGTGTTTCAGGCCAGAGGTAAATACATAGCTTACAAAATATTTCTGTACAATAGAAAGGCAGATTGGCATGCATGTCTTGGCAACAAAGTTGGATTCAAGGTGGCTACAGCTTTCATATCACTTTGCTATCCATCACTTCTTTCTTTGGCTACTTGTCATTCATGCTCAAATTCTAATTCCTAATATCCACCACACCCGTATACTAAACTACAGTCTTCTCTTTATTGCCTTCATCTCCAGCAGCAAATCTGTCCACCGAGTTAAACAAGTAAATATCAAAGCTCAATCAATGGATAGGGTGAAACAAGTTTAAAGAGAAGCGCATACTCACATACGGTAATGGTAATAAGGACCAACTCTAAGATAACCCTTGGATTCAATGTTGGCAGAAAAAGTTTGGAGTTGGAGCCTGACTCTGGCATAAGAAACAAACTCAGGAAATTCTTCCTCTTCCTCGTGTTCCGGGAATATATAAATCAAACTTTCTTTGCTACTGTGTTGGCAACAAAAAATATTTCTTACCCGCACATCCTCCTCCTCCAAACCATCCACGTGCACTATTGCCATAAGCTTCTTCTCAGACAAGTCATAAATATACCACGTTGGAGCGAAGTCTACAATCAGAAGATAATGGCTACATCCCAAACGAACTAATCTTCTAGGACAATATCTAGGAACTGGCGGAAAATTGCACTCAACTTTTTCCCATCTGTTAGCCTTGACATCATATGAGATGAGCAACTGATGATTATCATGAAAAGAATACAATACAATGAGGGTCTTCTTGGGACTCTTGGTGCTGTCCTCCCACAGAAAGTACGAGCTAGGCAACGGGTGATGTGAGAAGAGAGCACTATCGGGCACTTCCCTTTTTTCCCATAGACCTGATTTTAGGCTATAGATCTCAACCCAATTTGCAATTTGATAGTCACCCCAAAACATGCACAATTTGCCATCGTATGGGACTACTAAGGGACTTAATTGGGAGCAGAACATGGTTCCACATAGACTCCAAACCCAAGTAGAATCCTCATACTTAAGGCACCACAGCTTTGAGTAGTACCGATCGTCACTCACGTTATGTGTTAAAAGACTACGCGCATTACCAGCAAAGTAAAAGCAGCCACCAACAGAACAAAATCCTCGAAAATTTGGTAACACACCGTTGTCGATCAATAGATCATCTCTAAGAGGCCATTGGGCAGGTATATGACATACTTGTTCAAGTTCAACAGTGCCATTCTTCATAAAGTTGTCATCGGTGATAGTTAACATCCTGTGCCTGGTGGTACTAGAGAAGCTCACACAAGGCTCGGTTTGGTTTGTTACAACATCCTGATTTTTCACCAACATATATAAACGCTGTGCCATGGATAGCTTTAGATCAGAAGAACCAACATCCTGGAATTAGGGAAACAATTAACTATTAAATACAGAGCTCTGCAATGTGATGATAATAAATAGAAAGGCCATAGTTATATAAGGATAAGAGGATGCAGAAACAGACCTCAGGTTCAGATTCCCCGCATATTCCCAAAACAGCACCTTGCAAAACCGCAACAACACTTCCCCACCAGCTGTCAAAATCCGCATTCCATTCAGCAGTGTGCCCCAAACCCCTAATCTCATTCGCCGCCTTAGCCATCAAATTCTTCCCACCTTCAGTAACCTCTCTGCCCACCACAAAGGCACTGAAACTGCAAGCATTCACAACAAACGCTCCAACCTTAAAGGCGTTCGCTTTTTTCTGGATCCAATGGACGAAGAACCTTGCTCCCCAAGGTAGGTCGGGCTTGGAAGAGAAATTCCGTGCGGGAGGTAGGTTCCAAAGTTCCGAAGTTGAAGCAACGAGGACGACGAGGTTCTCCTTGGGTAGGGCTTCGGGCTCGTAATTCCGGGCATCTACGAGGTCCAAAACGACGCCTTCCGACTCTAACAAATCACAGAGGCGCGTCGCTAGGGCTTTTGAAGTTCCGATTTGGGAAACGAATAGCATCTTGCCTCGTGGATCGTGTTTGGGTTGTTCGGGATTGCGTTTGGGTGGTTGGCGATGGTGTGTTGTGAGGTTCTTTTCGTGCATGAGACGAGACTTGCAGATTAAGAACAAGGTTGTGGCAATGGCCGTGGCGGCGCTGACGGTGGAGAAGAGTGCGGGCGCCGACATGATTGGCATGTTGCTTTCAGTTTTAGCTTTTAGGTCACCAAACACTATCTTCGCCATGCAATGCATGACACTATACAAAGTTTCTTAACAAAATGTTTTTTTTTTTTTATAGAAGTAAAAGTGGTGATATACCTTAAAAGTGGTGATATATTTTAACATTGTAATTTTGGGTGTTTTTTAAAATTGTGAAAAGTACATAAATTTCTGGGTCCGATTTCTGTACTTAAAATTTTTAGATTTGTGTACCTCTCAGAAATTGGACGGTCCAATTTTTGTACCTCTACAAATCGATGGGTCCGATTTTTGCTTCTCTAGTTAAATGATTCTACATTTGAATATAACACCCCAACAATCCACATTTAAAAAAAACACCACTACCACTCTAATATTAAAAATAAAAAGTTCAAATGCTTTCCTCTTTTCTTTATTTTTTTAATATTTAATTTTATTCATATATATGGCCATCAACTAAATTTTAGTTGTGCAAAAAATTAGCAAGAATGGAGAGAGAGAGAAAGGAAAAGAGGTATGAAGTTATGTGAGAGAAGATAACGAAAATGTGTGAAGTAGATATTGTTTTATAATAAATATAAGAATGAGTATTGAGTATGAAAAGAGAGGAGAAAGAATTAGATTTTAATTAAATTTTATACCTATTAAAAATAAGAGTAAAGTCTCGTTTTTGTCCCAACGTTTGGACCAGAGTAAGTTTTAAAGTTGTCCCTAACGTTTCAATTGTCCTGTTTAAGTCTCTAGTATTTCAAAATCGACTCAATGTTGTCCTGCTGTTAGGGATTCATTAACGGAATTGACGGCGGGACAAAATTGAGACGATTTTGAAACGTTAGGGACTTAAATAGGACGAAAATGTTGGAGACAAAAAATGATACATAGAAATAAATTTTAATTTTATCCTTCAACAATATCAATTTTTTTACCGTACATAGTATTCAATTATTTTTTAATCACATATAAGTAAATTACACTTAATCACATTACTTTTATTCTAAAGTTTGGTACTTAGTGTCGGTTTGAATTGATTTTTTTGGGTAAAAATTTAAAAAAAAAAAATTAAGTATATTTATTCATTTTAATAAATTTTTAGTGAAATTTATATTTATATTAATAATGGTATATAATTAAAATATAATTAATTTAAAAAATAAAAAAAACAAAAATTAAATTAAATTATATATTTATGTATACTATATAATTAATATTTGTCACATATAATAATAGGAAGCGCAAAGGTTGAGTGGCAAGTGGAAGCTGCTTTTGCTAAGAGATTCTTAATGGTATATAATTAATATTTGGCAAGTGGCAAGTGAAAATAGACCAATTCGGTTAGACCAGTTTGTACCGGTTCTTGTCAATTTTGATCGGTTTGATTCGGTTTTTATAGGTTCATATTGTTTTTTTTTAAATAGTCTAAAAAATAAATTGAACTGGATTAAAATTTGGTTTATCAATTTTTTGTTCGAACCGGTCGGTTTGGTTCGATTTTTATAATTATGCATAAAACTGAGAAAATTTTTAGAGCCAAAAAGTAAAAAATATCTATTTAAAAAGTCATAAAAAAATAACTAAAGAAGTATACTCATGTTTTTCTATTGTGTTATATTTTTAATTAATTGTACGATGTGTTACACTTTCAATGGATTGAATAAAAAAAATTCTGCAAAATTTAATGTATTGTACTTTTAATCGATTGAACAAGAAAATTCAATCAATTGTGTTATACTTACAATCGATTTTTTGACACCACTTGTTTTTAGTAATCGATTGGCATCAAATAAATTAATTGAATTAAGACACGATTTTTTTCTAATTTTTACAAAAAGAGAACAAAAAAACTTGCTGATTCATATTAATAAAATATTTATAAAGGTCACGATTAATAAAAAAATTATTTTATTGTTGTTTTTAATTAGAAATAAACATAAATGAGCCAACGAGTTATATCTCAAATATGAGATAATTTTTTTCTACTCATTTAGAGGTCGGTTTTGAGTCCAAAATTTTGTGGGAGTTGGTAAATAGGAGAAGAATCCAGATCCAAATTAAATTACAAGCTTAATAAAACTGTGGAAACAAAACATCCACTCTTTTTACTAACATCTGATATCTGATAACTCATTATATAATAAGGATCTTCAAGATATTTTTTTAACTTTACCTTGAAGATTTCCTAGTAGTCCTTGTACTCCTCTTGATGGACTCGATTCTCTGAAGCCTTATTTGCTCCCTAAACTTGGCTATGAACTCATCAGCTTTCTTATCTACGTCACAAGAAGGTGCTGCACTTTCTTCTTCTTCCTCTTCTTCAGTCTTTGAAGCTTCTTCAACATGTGGTGCTAGATTTTCCACTTTCTCTTTCTGCATCATCCTTGCTTCTCTACCAACATCTTCATCTTCATATTCTGAGGACTCATCATCCTCATCGTCCTCGTCATCATAATGATCATTTTCCATCATCCCCTTGTCTAGGAAGCTTTCTTCTTTCTCCTCTTCTTCTTCCTCTGCTAATTCCATTGTTGGAGCTTTTGCCTCTCGCATGAATTTGTTCTTGATTTTATTCTTATTATTATTATCAGCAATAAAAGTTCTTCTCCCTTCACTTGTGAAGCTCCTCTTCAATTCCTTATCAAAGGAACGACCACTTCCATTGAATGAAGAACCGTACCTGAATGGTTTCATAGAGACTGATTTCTGGAACATGGGCGGCGGTGGAGGCGGCGGAGGAGGACAAGACTTGCAGAACACCACCTTCCTCATCACCTTCTCAGAGTTCTTTGCAACTGACTCTGCAGATGAAATGGGACTTGTTCTTGATGAGCGTGAATAAGTTTGGGACCTCATCACTGATCTTGATTCCACCTTGTTGAACTCAGATTCCTCCATTGAAGAAGGATACTGAGCTGTTGGGATTTCAATTCCTTTCCCTGACCTTGATCTCCATGGAATTGGAGATGGAAGCACAACATTACTGTCCTTCATGTTTTCCTCAATTCTTGGACTACCGGGACCTTCAAGTTCACCATTTCTAGTCTTCATTGAATTACTGGGTGACAATCTTTTGGATCCTATTGTCTTGTTGTTATTAGAATTTGATCTATTAAGACACACAGAGCTTGTTGTTGTTCCATTAACAGGTTTAGCAATTTCATCAGCATCATCAACATGTGGATCATCACATAATCGAGACTTCAAGCTTCGAACCGGCAGAAACAGAGGCTTCTCACCTACAAAGTTAATATTATTATTAAATACAATAATTCTACTGTAGAAACGAAGCTAAGGAATAATCACACCATCAACATCACAGCTTGAACAGTTTAAGGCATGAGATTTTCTTCAAATACAATAATTCTACTGTACGAGGGAAGCCAAGGAAAAATCACAAATTTAAGAAGGTAAAAAAAATCCGGAAACAAGTTCGTGTCTTTGTTTTCGCCTCTTTTGAGTTTCAGAAATGAATTCTTTTTTTTTTTATCATAGCTTCTCACCAATAATTCTCGAGCCTTCACCACTTGCTAAGCTGCCACTGCCACTGCCACCACCCTTGTTTTCGAAATTAGAGCGATGTTGTGCTGGTTGTTGCTGATTTGCCACAACCACCACAGGCTCCTTCCTGTAGTGTTGATTGTTCCAAGTTTGCACTTTGTTGCTGCTAGTAGTGGTGGCGGCGGTGGTGGAGCTTTCATCAGAAGAAGAAGAAGAAGAAGGGGTTATTTCAGCTTCGTCCTCGAAGAACGAAGACACCTGAAGGAACCTCGAAACAAGCGTCTGCGCGTTATCGAACTTGGTTCCATTGTTCTCTTTCTCCACCTTCTCATCATTTTTACGGCTGAAGAGGCCATAAGAGATTGCAATACCAACAAACAGTATGTGAAGGAGTTCCCAGTTTCTTGTTACCTACGTTGCACATATACAAATACGGTTCCATTGTCTCCACCTTCTCATCATTTTTACGGCTGAAGAGGCCATAAGAGATTGCAATACCAACAAACAGTATGTGAAGGAGTTCCCAGTTTCTTGTTACCTACGTTGCACATATACAAATACCGATTCTGAGTGCCAAATAAGACATATGAACACGAAGGATAAGATAGATAACAGTGTGGCATATATGAAAAACATGAATATTTAGTGCAACAAAGGTGATTACCAGAGATTGGTTGATGAAGTCAGGAGCTTGTGAAGGAAACATAGGAAGGATAACGAAGAAGATTGCAACTAAGGCTGCTTTGTAGAGAAAATGGTAACAGAACTTGTTGTTGGGGTCATCTTGGTTTTTTTCTGGTGCTAGTTTTTGGTGTTTGGTGTGGATTGCACTTGCACTTGCCATTGAAGAAGGGAAGGGAAAGAATGCAAAGAAAGGAGAGAGAATATTTGAGGGAGAGATTGGAGAAGGAGGAGAGCAGACTTAGAAGCTAAGGTTGAGAAAATTAAAAAACAAAAAAGAGAAGGAAAGAAGGGTCATGAAGGAGGGAATGAAGAAAAAGGGGTGAGAGCAAATCTAATGCCTTTTTTTTTTATTCCTTGCCTTTACACCGTCAAAGACAAATTGTGCGTAGCCTTGCCCCCTTAATTATTCCACTCCCCTATTGATGCCTTTTTCTCTAATTTAAAAATCAGTCTGGCTAATTATATGCTAAAATCGACCATTATAAAATCAACTATTAAAATTTAAAAAAAAAATCATTTGTATCTATTAACTTTACGAACACTGACAAAATACTCGTCAAAGAAAAAAACTAATGTTATACCCTAATGGGTTTCGTAGTATGATAAAAGTACTCAAACTGAAATTGAGATTGAAGATAAAGGGCGGGAATAATTTGAGAATTTTATTAAGAAGTCAACAAAAATTTGGAGTTTCGATACTTTTATCGGACGAAACCATGTTTGATGGGTACAATTGGTCTGCATAATAGTGCAGCAGCATATGTATAAATAGCTTGTAGTCTTTTGGATTAGCTTAAATGAAAAGAATCACTTTTATGTACACCTTTCTTTCATGTACAATAATAATAGAGGTATATTTAAATTAGTATAGAGTTGTTGCATCTGTTTTGTTTTCTCAAGCTCTCTTCTGCTGTTATTTGTTCTTCAAGCGATTGCATACGTCTATAGCTGTTTTCAGTTTCTTGGAAAGTTTGCCAATCGATGTATCTAAATGTATACAATAATGTATTAAAAAAAAGTAGTATTTAACTACAAGTTCCATCTTGGCCGCATTTGAGGAGATTTATCTGGGTCTACTCTTTCCTCACTTTTTCTCCATTTAATTATAATAGAGTATATATGCATAAGAATCAAGAAAACCAAGAAACAGATCAAACAAATACCGCAGAAAATGTTAGTAGTTGATGAGCAAGTTATGTAGTTAGTTATCAGTTATTTTGTTGTGACTAGTCTTGGAGTTAGCAAGCTGACTCACCTTTCATTTAGCATAGCTTATATATGTTGTACTTGAGACACATAATAATTCTGATTCACAATACAAACATATTTTTCCATTTTCTGCACAACTCATCTCTAAATGATTTCAACCACTCTCACCTAAACAATTGCAAAATCGAATTCTGGGGCTAAGTGCTATCATAGTAACACCATCATCATGGTTACTCCCTCTCTCCATGCCACTCTTATTCATTAAATTGGTGCCTTTCTGCTTATTTTTGTCATAATTGAGTTAAGACCGTTAATCCTTCTTATGCAGTTGTTAAGTGAGTCACCCTATTCAGCCTTGGTTTCATTTCATATCTGAAACATCACTTATTTGAATGTCATTGTTATTATTATGTTCATTGTTTTCTATATCATTCTGTATTTGAATGGATTTATAGCCATGTATGCAACCCTTGCAAGCAGAGAATTCCAGAATCACTTTTATCATGGAGTTCATTGAGAAAAGACTTAAAAGAACAGTAGTTGCTGAGGGTGCAGGGCAAGAGGGTACAGGGCGATGATAGCAATTAGTCAAACATATGAATTGTCAGTTTTCATGCTTGCAAAACATCAAGTACATTGGTGAGATCCCTTCCATTTCATGTAAGTTCTAGTTGTCTATTTACTTCTGGAGAGAGATGCTACTCTTGCAAGATTATAGTTCGAATATGCAGCTGATAAATGAAGGAGGTTACTAGCTTCAACTCATCAAACCTAGCTTCTCAGACGGCTAAACACATCCTTGAACCTCATTTTTCAGTCCAGTTCACTTATTTATCCAAACAAGGAGCACCAAATGGTTCATAGCACCGTCTTTGAACCTCATTTTTCATTTAACATCGTTTTAAAACAATGTAGAAAATGAAGCTGCTACAAAATGCAGCTGCTATTGCAAGATCAAAAACACAGTTAAATTATTATGCAGACAACTACTTAAGTGGTTAAAGAAAGAAGCGTCAATGTTTTAAGTATGGGAAAAATCTTTATCAACTTTTATATAATGTGTATTATAAACTCTTACATTATGTTGGAGTCAAGAATTAACTTGTCTTTTGTCCAGAGGCATTTTAAAACAACCTTAGTCCCAATTGTACCATCACAAAAACTCCAAGCTGATGAAACCAATTGAAGGCAACACATATGTAGAATAGGAAGATAAATGGCTTCTAATCAAAATTTTATTATTTTGCCATCCATGATGTAATGTTCTAAAATCAGAGTGACTACATGCAGAATAATGTGCTAGATTATCAGACTTTACAGAAAAAAGTTTAAACGCTCTTAATTAACTAATCTAACAATCCACATTAAGCATAATGAAATCTCAATATCTGAGCTTCTCTCTGAATATGTCCATCTTTGTTTGTGCAAAAGTCCAAACTTAATTTAATTAATGATGGATTATTATTTAATTAGTTGTCAACCAAAGAGAAATATACATTACTATTTTTAATTAGCTCTTAACTCTTAAGAATCATCCAGATGTTGGACTCTATTCACCATTGTCTGCGAATTTGTTTCATTCATCGGATACACACTTTCAATTTATTTTATATAATATATACATTGAATGACGAAATAAGGTGGAAAGTGTGTGTAATCCAATACATAAAAATATTCATGGATTAAAATGTTATAAAATAAAATTATGTTCATACTGAATGGTAAAAAAGCAAACCAAACAAAATTTGACTCGAATAAATGAAACAAAACATAAAACATGGAGCAGGAACATTATCGTGAATAAATATTCTGCACCAAAACATTATCTCCGATGATAATATCCTTCAATGGAATGAGAGAAGGAACATGGTGAACTATTTGAAAATGGTCATCATACCAAGGAGTAGTCAACAAAATCCTAAACTCTTGATTTTCAGGATCATGGTAGGCAATGCAATCATGTAATTGAAATGTACTGTCGGAACTTGCAGAATACTGGAAAATAGGAGTCCAAGATTCTCCAACTCCATATCTTTCCATCCTCCACATTGTGCCAAGCAGCTTATTAAAATATATCAAGCAAAGAGAATCCCTGAATTCAAATAAGATGAGTTTTGTACCTGGATCCCTGGGTGCCATAGAGAAGGTTTGAAACTTCTCCGTGTCGAAATTGAAGGCCCATATCGAGACATTTCCATCAACATCTAAACCAATCCAATGAAGTGCCCCATTTAAATAAGTACCAATCTCACACAAATTTATCAAATTCTTGGGATAATCTATTTCAATATTTATCCATGTCGATGTTCCAACTGTGTGCATTTCAACAACCATACTATGATCTTCAAAGATATGTATTCTCACTAGCTTGTATTGGTTTGTTTTTGGGTGGAAACCAAAACCCCAATGTATTTGCTTGCAGTGTTTCCGGACTGGAGGGATTTTTGGAAGTCTTATGAACTCACCTGTTATTGGGTTGCAAACAAGTGAAATGTTTCTATACTCTGGACCACTCAAGTAAAAAAGACCATTACAAGGAAGTACTTCAATATAAAGTTCTCTACCCTTTAATGATTTAGGACCAGGTAGAGGAATCTCAAATTTAGGATCAAGTTTTATGCTGCTACTACTATGATTCAGGACGTCAAACACCCTGCAGCAGCATGGATTGTTTCTCCGTTCATGCCATTCAATTGGGTCATATTCAGCAAGGCGAAAGATTCTCGACCGAAAGGGTCGGATCATGGTAGCAGGAAGTGTACGAGTAAAGAGTAATTTGGCAAAGTTTGGATCAGAAATTAATATGTTCCAATCCTTACAAACACATCTACAAATCAGAACAGATTTCATGGGAAGTCTAACAAAAATATCGATCATTATATCGACCGTAAGGCTGGCAAAACAAGACATGGTTGAAGCAAGTGAAGTTGATGCTTCTAAGGGTGAAGTTTGCTGATATTTATAGGCATGCTACCGAATGTGAAATCAGTTACCAAAAGAATAAAATTGTATTAGGTGTGAATCTTTATCTTTATCTTTATTGAATTTATCTTTATTGAATTTGGAAATTATTTGTTTAGGTATCTTTATTAGAAATTTTTAAAATTTTATTTATAAATTATAAATTAAATTATTTATTTAGCTGGTTATTTTTAAAATTTTTAAATTTAAGTTGTTAGATATTTAATTTCTAAAATTGTTGAATTAATTAAAAAAAATCATTTTATTTAGTTGCTGCTAGTGTTGGAAATTTAATTTGAATATGGAAGCAAAGGAAGTGTTGGACTCGCGTACGGGGAGGAGGGGTGCTTCACCTCATTGTGGGTTTTTATCTATCAATTATGTTTGGGTATAACAATATAAAAGTACTTTTTTGTTTATTTATTACATGAAAAATATCTTTTTTTTTAAGGAAAAAAGATCTTTTAAAAAAAGATGTAAATTACAGCTTCTCAAAAAAGATTTTTTTTTATTTTACTAATACTTTTACTACTAGAAATTTGCCAAACACGTTAAAAAATAAAAAAAAATCTTTTTTTTCATTGAAAAAGATCTTTTTTTTAACAAAATAATGGCGCCCAAACATGCACTTAGTCAGTGTTAAAAGAGAGCCCACTATTGTTGTCTGTTCTCTACTTTAAATCCGGAAACGCAGTTCTAGGCCTTCCATATGCATTAGCAAGCCTTTCATTCTTTAAACGGAAAACATATATACTGTATCAACTTTAAATCTCTATGAATGTCCATCATACAATTTATTTTTCTACACTTTATCTACCATGTATGTCCTATGAATGGTCTTCTTGTAGCAACGGGCAAAAATTTTATAAATAAAACTCATATCCTATCTAATAATAAATAAATGATATATTAGCATACAATACAGGACAGCTATATTAAAATAAAAATACTCATCCAAAGTGTGTCAGCAGCTGAAGAGGGATAAGGGTTTGTGGGCACTGGAACTGAACCAAACACATTTGCACCAATTGAGTTTGTGGTGTTCAATACTGATGAACTAGTACTGCAATTTCAATTTCAATTTTAGACCCCAAAATTATTCTCTTTTTTTTTTTAAGGAAAAAAAAAAAGTAGGTATATTGGCAAACGTGGTTCACCTTGTTGATGGATACTGACATGTAGTAGTGCCTGAAAAACAGGTAAGTACATTAATTAATTAAATTGTCTTAAAATAAAAAAATTAAATAAATAAATAAAATAGAATTATTATTTCAACAAATAATTCTAATAAATGTGATACATACAATACAACACTTTTTTATTCGTATGTTACTTTTTTCTTATGTCTCATTTATACGTAGTATTCACTTTGGTCATTTTTGTATAATGAAAAAATTAAAATGATGAACAAAAATACTTCTAGATACCAGTGACAAATTGACAAAACATTTGCCCCTGATCCCTATTATTCTAATTCATAAATTTTGCATCTTTTATTTCAATTTAAATTTGTTTGACGTGATAGTATTTATGCTTGAAATGTAAATTTTTTATTTTTAATATTGGAGTGGTAGTGGTGTTTTTCGTAAATGTGGATTGTTTGAGTGTTATACTTAAATGTGGAATCGTTTAACTAGAGAAGCAGAAATCGGTGCCAGGGATTTGTGTAGGGTACACAAATCGGTGCCAGGGATTTGTGTTAAAAAAAAATTAAAAAATTTTAAGTACAGAAATCGATGCCAGGGATTTGTGTACTTCTACAGTTTTGAAAAACACAAAAAATTACCATGTTAAAGTATATCACCACTTTTACTTCCATAACAAAAAAAATTTGCCTTGAACTTGGTTACCTTCTTTTGTGCACTTTGTATTTCTTTTATTCAAGCTTGAACTTGTTTCGACCTGATACTCCATCTTCTTTTATATTGTTCCTATCAAAGTTCCTTGATTCAGATTTCTTTCTTAAAATGCGAATTGACTTTCTTTTTAGCACACTTCATTCTTTTGTACATCATCGCTTAATTGCGATCTTGTACGTCCTTCCACGTTCTTGCGAACACCAAGTGTGTTATTTGCTTTTTCTTTCTAAGTTTTGAATCCTACTGAGTAAACTCGAGCTTGTTTTGGTATAACATGTGATTCCTAGATTAGCAAGCTATACGTTAGCTCTTTAGGATACAACTTATTGATGCTGAAGTTCGGAAGGTTGTAATCCTAAGATTTGACATGAAACCGGCGGTTATTACTATGGATATGTACAACAAAATCAAGGAGATTATGAGGTAAAAGTGTATTTTGAGGAGATTGACGAACGAAGTGAAAAGTTCTATGTATATCTGAGTTGTCAAAGGAACGAGAGTAGACGAATGTCAACTGCATCTTTTTAAAACAAACCTATCCTGTAACCTTTTGTACCGATTATACTTCTTCCTCATGCTTGGTAAAAGGCTAAAATCATGTAACATTTTGTACACTGTATCAATTTTTTAGGGCGAAAATTTTTGTAAGGAGGGTAGAATGTAATGTCCCAAGCTTCTTTTTTCTATTATTACTACCCTACCCTTTAATTTTATCAAAATTCCTGCATTACCCTTTTTCTTCCTACCCAACCCTAACCCTAAATTACTAAACAACTTCCACTCTTCCTCATCAACCACAGCCCCGCTTCTTTTCAAAACCCACACCATACACAAATACACCCACGCAGAAAAAAAGAGAGAACGGCAGAAGGGGCTGCTGCCTCCACGCCTCGCCGCCGAAGTTCTGCCACTACCAAGTCGCCATCAATGTCAACCCAAGAGAAAGAGGGAGTCTGCGAGTTAAAGGAAGCTGGAGGAGTGTCACTGCCGTTAGCATTTCACCGTGCCGCCATCATGGTCGCCGAGAGGGAGGAGGACCCGCGAGGAAGAGAGGGATGCGGTTAGTCTCATCGTCGCCAGATCCGTCGCCTCCATGCTTTTTCCACCGCCGATCCGTCTTTTCCGATGAAGACCCCGTTGCCGAGCTGCTGTGCCGCCGCTGTCACTGTTGGGTTTCCGGAAAGAGGAGCTCGAACGGGAGAGAGAAAGAGAGAGAGAGAAAGTTCGCAGAAAAAGAAACATGACTATACACGAACAGAGGGGGGAGGAGGAACTCGCCGGAGGAAAGGGAGACTCGTCGCCGCGCCTCTAGTTGCCAGGAACGGCGCTACCATTGCCGGAAAACATGCCGGAGCTTCCAAACTCACCGGCAACACTATGTTGTCACTGTTTTGGTCTAACTTATTCCCTTAGTCTGTTCTATTTTTACCTTATCTCTGCCACCATTTCATTTTTCTACCTTGGATTTTCCAGAATTTTATTTGCCTTTGTCTCTGTATTCGATTTGAAATTACTGCCTGGTGTTGCGGTCATTGTCGCTGTCGTGAGAATTGAAGTTGTTGTCATTGCCTTGGTCCAAATTCTGTGCTCTTCCGTTTCATTCTACTTCAACTTTCCTCACCTTTTAATTTCGCACTCCGGGTTCGGCTTCTTCGGTCCCTTAGGACCATATTGTGAGTAGGCTTTACATTTATAGTTGTTTGATTGTGCATCTATAATTATTTTGACATATATCTATTATGATCTTTGAATTATAGCTATATTTGCTTTGAACGATTTTAAATTGATTAGAATAATTGATTTATTAAAATTAAATAATTCAATTTTATGAAGTTTATACTTTCGGAACTATACATGAGACTATATATATTTTTTTGATGAAGTTTTGCATTATTCCAAAATGTTTGATTTTACTTGAATATCTGTTTTTGAGGCATTGAAGTATTTGTTCGTACTCGTTTACTTTAAAAATTGTGAAATATATTTGAAATCTCTTATGATTGAAAAAGATTTTCGATGAGAAAGTATTATCTGATTTGATTTGATTTGATACCTTATATATTTGAAAGAGCAAATATTTGTTGTATTTGAAATTATATGTTTTGAATTGGTTTGGAAGGCTCATATTAGAAAATCGTAGTTAACGGCGGTTATGATGTTAACCTAAATGCATCTAACTCAGACTCCAGCTAGCAGGAGTGTTGCTAGCCTAACGTGTAGGCCACACGTTAGATCTGTTATTCTGTTAGGACACACAAGAGGAAAGGGCTACCCATAGAGGTGAAGCCGCCCAAGTGTGGACTTTTGATTTGATTTCTGTATGAGAACTCCTTTATTAATTCACTTATTCATATAAATTATTATTTTTCTAACTAAAATCTATTCTATTCTTAATATATAAAAGTAGATACATAAGTTTACCTAGGGATGTCAATGGGGCAGGGCGGGGGCGGGGGATGCCTCCCTGCTCCCCATCCCCGCCTTCAGATTTGCTCCCCATCCCCATTCCCCGCGGGGACCCCATTCCCCATCTACATAATAGTTCTAACTTATTATTAATTTTCATATGAATAGAGCTGCAAGTATCTATCTTTTACAAAAACTGCAAGATTTTATACAAAAAGTCTAAATGACACGATGGTGACTTCTTTCGAAATAACACAATGGGGGGACGCAACGACGAGTCAAAGGACAAAGCAGTGGAAGAGGTGGGAGACGCGGCAACAGAGAGGAGAATGGACACGACGGCAGAGTTATGAAAAGGAACATCGCAAATAGAAATTACGACGCGGTAAGGGTGATGGCACGGTGAGGTGTGACGATGCGGTGAGAAGGGTGACAAGGGGTGGCTGCAGAGAGGTTGGATGGAGTATGGACAACTTTAGGGATCTCTGAATTGAAGAAAGGTTATGCAAATAAAGATTAGGAGTTTTGGGTTTCTATATATATGTGTGTGTGAGAAATGACTAAAAAACATATATGAGAAATAAACTATTAAGGATAATTCAAGGAATTCATAAATTTCGGGGAATAGCGGGGATGGGGCGGGGATCCCCGCTCGGGTCCCCGCGCTTGCTTCGGGGGAATTTTGTCCCCCATCCCCATCCCCGCGGGGAAAATTCCCCATAATCGGATCCCCATTCGGGGCAGTCTCCGCAGGGATCCCCGTGTCTCGGGGAATTTTGCCATCCCTAAGTTTACCCACATTACTTTTAAAACATTTTTTTCTTTCTACTAATGCCATGTCAGCAACATCGCTTACTTGGCAAAATATTAGAATCAATCACTCAATTTTTGCCAAATCAACTATTATTTTCAAATCAGCAAATATATATATATATATAAACATTTGTAAT